>NW_006921823.1:4467921-4479139 GCF_000298275.1 Orycteropus afer afer | reverse complement strand
TCAGTGTTTTCCTTGATCTGTCTCTCAATCCATTGAAAGTACCCAAATATAATTCTTTTGAATTCCTTATCAGGAAGCTCCAATGCTGCTTCTTCTTTAAGGATGTTTTCTGGGTCTGTGTCCTGTTCCCTTGTTTCTACTGCTTTATCTTGCTTCTTTGTTTGGACTGTGATGGTCTACTGTCTGAGACATTGTGACATTTTTGTGTTTATATTTAATTGGTAATTGTATGTTGGAGTGATTTGACCAAGATTTTAATTTCCTTTGTTTTGTTTGCATGTTATCTGAGTAAGCAGAGTTCTGTGCTCCTCTAGTCGCTAGTTGGCAGCACTTTTGCACTCACCACCAGTCTTTACTTTCATTTCCAGTCTTTACTCTCCTGTATTTCTGTGTTGTCTTTGGCAAATGGAGCCTATTCTTATGTCCCTGGAATCTGAATGAGAATGCTGTTGCTTTACATATCCAAAATGGCCATTGCTTGTAAACATTCAAAATGGCTGCACCTTCTGGACAACTGAAAGTCTGCAGTTCAATTTGGCTCATTCTTTGCTGTTTCCCTTTTTACTCACCAGCCACCACTGCAGTTGCCCATGAAGCCCTTGGCAAGCAGTGTGGATCTTTAGGTTAATTTTCAGGTCCTAACACTACTTGGAAATATTCAGGCTGTCCATGCCATCAAGATAGCCAGCAGTCTGTAAATCCACTGGTCTCCTTACTCACTGTTTTCATTTAGGTTCTTCTACTACTTGGTGCTTAATCCACTTCTGTATCCTTCCTTTCTAAGCTCAGGGCTCCAGGATTATCTTCTGTATCTATGTCAATTGGTTTCTCTTTTCTTTGTTGAACTAGGTCTGTGTCTTGTCTGCCTATTTAGCCATCTTACCAGAAGTCCCAATTTCTTCTTTGGTGATACCAAAAAAAAAAAAAAAAAAAAAACTGACTGCGGTTGAGTCAGATCTGATTCATAGCCACCCCTCCTTTTGTTTCTGAGGCAGTGTCACTATGGAAGTAGATTGCCCAAACTTCCTTCTGAGAAGTAACTGGTGGGTTTGAACTGCCAGCCTTCTGGTTAGCATTCAGATGCCTTAGGCACTACATCACCAGAGCTCCCTCTTTTGTGATAGGTCTCTAAATTTCCTAACTCAGTTTGAGTTACTTTGGGTAGGCAGTGTGTTTCTAGATATTTGTCAATTTCTTCAAATTTGTTGGAATACAGTTCTTCATAGTATTCTGTAATCCTTTTTATTTCAGTTGGTTCTGTTGTGACATCATCTATTTCATTTCTTACTTATGCTATTTCCATGTTCTCCTCTTTTCCTTTGTTAAATTGTCAGTGGCTTGTCAATTTTATTCATCTTTTCAAAGAACATACTTCTAGTGTTGATTTTTTTCTACTGTTTTTATATTTCATTTATTTATGCTCTAATATTTATTATTTCCTTTCTTCTGGTCACTGTATCATTTTTGCTCTTTTTCTATTTGTTGGAGATGTTGGGTTAAGGTATTGAGTTTGGTTCTTTCTTCTTTTTTCATGTGTGCATTTATTGTCACCAGTTATCCTTTGAGTACAGCTTTTGCTGTTTCCCAAATATTTTGGTAATGTGTTTTCATTCTTGTTTGATTCATGGAATTTTTTTTTCACTTCATTTTTTTAATGTCCTGTATGACTACTGAGAAGTTTTTAAGCAAGGTGTTATTCAGTTTTCATGTGTTAGATTTTTTTTTTTCCCCTTGATCTTCCTGGAGGAATCAATCAAATTATTGATTTGTAATTTTATAGCATTATGATCTGTCAGAAGCTCTGGTGGTGTAGTGGTTAAGGCTTTGGGCTGTTAATCAAAAGGTAAGTGGTTTGAACCCACCAGAAGCTCCACTGGAGAAAGAAGAGGCAGTCTGCTTCTGTAAAATGTTCAACCTTGGAAACCCTATGGGGCAATTCTACTCTGTCCTATAGGGCCACTATGAGTTGGAATTGACTCAGTGGCAGTGGGTTTAGTGGGTGGGTGATCTGAGAACATGCTTTGTGATATTTCGATGTTTTCAAATTTATGAGACTTGCTTTGTGGCCTAAAAAATGGCCTATTCTGGAGAATGTTCCATGTACACTGGAAAAGAATGAATATTTTGCTTTTGTTTGGTGAAGTATTTTTTCTATGTCTATTAGGTCAAGCTGGTTAATTATGTGGTTTGGATCCTGTGTATCTCTTGTACACTGCGTATTTATAAGTCATGTTTTCCTATTTATTTTATTCATTTGCACCAATAATTATCGATAGGTATGAATTCCCTGTTGTCATTGTGTGTGTGTGTGGCATTGATGGCTTCTTTGTTCCATGTATTTTTCTGTGCTTTCATTTTTGGAGGAAGTACAGCCAGGATGTTCTTTAGAAGCAAGAATGAGCAGACTTCATCTCTCACACTTTGGTCATGTTTTCAGAAGGGATCAGTCCCTGGAGAAGGATATCATGCTGGGTGTTTTGATTCTTTAGTGCTGCATGAACAGAAAATACCATAAGCAGAAGGTGTTAACAAACAGTGATTCATTCTCTTATACTTTGTTGTTATGTGCCATACAGTCGGACCCGACTCATAGCGACCCCTCCTTAGGTTTCTGAGGCAATATCACTATGGAAGTAGATTGCCCGATCTTCCTTCCAAGAAGTGGCTAGTGGGTTTGAACCACCAGCCTTCTGGTTAGCAGTCAAGTGCCTTAGGCACTATGCTACCAGAGAAATCAAAGTTCAAAGTACCAGCTCTAGGGGCTGAGTGAAGGTCCCTTGACTTTGGGCTTTAGCTCTGCTTCTTTCTCCCAGCCCACTGAAGTTGTAGGCTTCTTTTAACTCAAGCAGCTGCTGGCTGCTGAGGCTGAAAAACCCAAGGTCTACAAGTAAAATGACAAGTCCCAAGATTATCAGGCAACATGGCAGGCCACTAGCTCAAGTCCAGTAGCAGTCTCAAGATTGGTAGACAACATGGCAGGCCACTGAGAAAGAGACTTGGCCAAATGCAGGATCCAGATGTGCCAAAGAGCTAGAGACTTTTCTCAAAATGTTTTCTTATATACCGAAAGAAGACCGCATCACTAAGGCAGCTATTCAGCTGTTCACAGTAGATCATGGGGAATAACTACATCCAGCTTTCCACCCACTCAAAACAAGGCCCAGCCAAATTGACATATAACCTTAACTACCCTGGTTAAAGTAGAGGGCAGAGAAAGGCAGAAGACTCTTAATGAGATGGATTGACATTGTGGCTGCAACCATGAGCTTAAGCATAGTAAGGATTGTGAGGATGGCACAGGACTGGGCAATGTTTTGTTCTGTTATACATAGAGTCATTATGAATTGGAGATGACTCAATGGCTCCAACAACAAGAAGTTCATCTTTTTCATGAATATTCTTACTAATTTATTCATTGCTGTTATGTTAATGTTCACTGAATCTTTTTATTTTCTTTTTCATTTTGGTGAGAAAGTTTATTAATTTTTTTTTTCATGGTTACCTTGCAATTTATTGTCTACTCAAGTTTTAAATAGTCCATTTTATCTTGGTATCACCCTGACTTCCTGTTCATTTGGAATTTCTGTAACTACATCATTTATTCCCTCTTTTAGCTTTGTAGTTGTCATTGTTTACCAATTGATGTCCCTAGTTCCCTATTTTCTGTCTTGTGGGTTTATTTATTTATTTGATATTTCCATATCTGGGTTTATTTCTGGGAGATGTTGTGTGTTCTATTGGTGGCTTTCTGTCTGAAGGACTCCACTATTTCTTGTAAATTTGGTCTTTTTTTTTTAGAAGTTCCTTTAATTTCTGTTTATCTGGAAATATCCTAATTTCACCATTATCTTTGGGAGACAATTTTGGTGAATACATAATTCTTGGTTGACAATTTCTTTTCTTTCAGAATTTTATATATGTAATTTCATTGCATTCTTGCCTACTTGGTTTCTACCAAGAAATCAAACCTTTATCTTATTGGTTTTCATTAAAAGTGACTTTTTGTTTTTCTTGATCTGCTTTCAGAATTCTTTCTTTGTGTTTGGCTTTGTGAAGTTTGATTGCAATATGTCTTGGTTATTTTCATTTGAGATCTGTCCTATTTGGGAATCATTGAGCTTCTTGAATGCATATCTTTTTATTTTTCATGATATTAAGGAAGTTGTCTTTCAATAAATCTTTGACAGTATTCTTTAAAAAAAATTATTGTGATTTGGGTGAAAGTTTACACAGCAAATTCAGTTTTCATACAGCAGTTCACATACACTGTGTCTCATGACATTGACTGCAATTTCCCCCAATGCAACAGCTCTCCTCCCATTTCTCCCCATAGCCACCTCTTCCCTGTGTCCTTCCCTCCCATGCACTTCAGCCCCCTGAGCTGTCTCCCTGTGCACACACAGCCCTCCCATTCTCCCATGATTGATTTCCCAAGAAGGGTATCTACCTAATGTAAATGTTCAGCTCATGTGCCTGTCTTTTGTTTGGCTGGAAGCCACAGGAGTGGGTTCAATTCCAGACCTGAAGGGGAGCTAGGGCCCATAGTCTCAGGGATTCCACCAAGTTCTATCAGACCAGCAAACCTGGTCCCCCCTCTTTTTTTATGATTTTGAGTTTTGTTCCACATTGTTCTTCCACTTTCTCCAGGATCTTCTACATAGAACCCTCTCTGAGTGGTTGACAGTGGCAGCTGGGTACCATCTAGTTCTTCTGGTCTCATAGAAACCTTTGACAATATTCTTATGGTGTGTGCATGTGTGTGTCTTCCTGTTGTTCTAGAATGCCAATCACAAGTAAGTTATTCCATTTGATGGTGCCTTACATCATTCTTAGGCTTTTTCATTTATTTTGTTCTTTTTTTCTTTCTTTCTGATTGCTCCTCTACCAGATTATTACTAAAAGATTTGTCTTCAGTTTCACTAATTCTGTCTTCAATTCTGCTCTTTTGCCTTTGCAAGACCTATATATTTCTGAAATTTAGGTATTAATCTTCTAGGTTTCTTTATGCTGTTTTTGTATGATTTTTAATTTTCCACTTATTTTGTCAATTTGTTTTTGTATTGTTTTCCTGAGTTCTTCTAGATTTTTATCTTTGTTTTCCTTGATTTTACCTATGATTTTCTTGGTGTTGTCTTTACTTTCCTTGACCCCTTTCTTAATCTGCTGCAGGGAACTAAGTAGAATTCTTTTGAATTCCTTAGCAGGTAGTTCTAACAAAGTTTCTCCCCCTGGAAGATTTTCTGGTGCTGTATTCTGGTCACTTGTTTGGTCTTTCTTGTTCCTTTTTATTTTATTTTATTTTTTTATTTGAAGATGTCTGTTCTCTCTGAGACAGCATGGTGTTATTATATCAATTTGTTGATTGTATGTTGGTTTCCTTCACCCCAATTTTTTCTTTTTTTTAATATATCTGGACAATGGTATTGGCATGCTACTCTGTTGACTAGTTTGGAGTGCTCATTACCTGTCTGTGGGTGAATTTTGTAGCAGTTCAGAGTGTGGGCAAGAGTCTCTAATTGCTGGATGTTTAACACCACTGAGCACTGCCTGGCTGGATGTTGGCCACCATTTGTCATTGATCCAGTTGTGCTGGAGTAGATGGTGGCATTCACCCAGTATGTGGGGCTGCAGATGTGGTGGGTATGGCTTGGTATTGTCACTGACTTCTGACTGATGGGAAAAAAGAAAAAAAAGAGGGGGGAAGATGATGAAAAACAAAAAGAACAGAAAAATAAAACCAATTAGGGAAGAACTAATTAGAAAAAGAAAAACAAAAATGAGAAAGAATAAAAAAGAGGTACAGTACTGGTGCAAGTGTAACCCACCAAACATGGGTGCTGTGGTGTGGGAGTAATCTTTGCTGACTACAGAGGTAGCAAGGGGCAAGATGTCTGCTCTGCAGGATCAAATAAATAAATAAATAAATAAAATAAAAAGTTAGGTGTTTAAGAGTAAGAAAAAAAAAGAAAAGAAAAAAACTAAAGGGATCAAAACTGGAGATCCTGGATAAAGTGGGAAGAAAAATGTGAAACAAAATTCAAAAACACAAAGATGACCAGAATTACTGGTTGGATGGAGACTGGTGGAAACCCTGAGACTATGGCCACGGGTTACACTTTGGGCCTAGAAATTGACTCACTTCTATGAACTGGCTCTCAGAAAGACCTACATGCAGAACACCTACCCCAGGGCAATGTACCCACCTCCTGTAGGGAGATGCACCCCTTAAATCAATCAGCCATGAGAACCCAGAGGAGCAGCATTCACATAGAAGGAAAGCTGGAGAGACAGGAATGCCTAGTTAGGAAGGGCAGAAGAAAGGAGTAGTCACAGGGAGCAGAGAGGAAGAGAGTTTTTTATGGTTGAGGATGGTAATCAGAGCCATGAAATGAAATGTGCATGAATTGTTGAATGTAAATCAAAATTGCTTTGTAAATTTGTACCCAAAACACAGTTTTTTTTTAAAAAAAATATATATATTCATATAATCTGTGTGTTACAGAATTTTGTATAAAAATAACAGGGCTGCTGGGGAAAATGAGGTTGGTGACAGAATACTGAAAACCTATATAATCTTGCAATTAATATATTAAAAAAATAAATAAAAAACCTTACTAAAGTCCTACCACAATTTGAAACATTTTATATTTTCAGTAGATAAAGAAATACACATAAATATAGCATTTACCTTAACAAAGATGTGACTTTGCTGAATGAATCTGCTTTATGGAGAAGGGGTGGGAGGAAGGGTGTCATCATCCATAACGTGAAATGTCTCAATACTGAAAGAGCTTTTGTGGCTCATCACCTAATTTCTGTTTCTTCTACACTGGTTTGAAATAGAAATCCCCCTATACTGAACATTAGAGCTGTCATCTTCAATCCACTGCAAGTTACTTTCAGCCAACTGATGAGTTGTTTCATTTTATGTTTATTTTACACTCAAAAGCTGTTTTTTTTTCTTCTAATATTAGGCTGGTAGCATAGTGCCTAAGGCACTTGACTGCTAACCAGAAGGCTGGCGGTTCAAACCCACCAGCCCCTCCTCGGAAGGAAGGTTGGGCAATCCTACTTCCGTAGTGATACTGCCTCGGAAACCCAAGGAGGGGTCGCTATGAGTCGGGGCCGACTCGATGGCTGTAACAACAACAACAACAACAATATCAGGCAATATGGATTCCTGTAGGTGTGATCTTGCCTTATCACATGATCTCTGTCTCTTTCAAATCACTTTATTATTTCAAGTTTAAGCTTTTCCTTGTCATTCATACTTGGATTCTTATAACCAAAATGTTTTCTCTGTTTGAGATCAAGAAATTACAATACTCAAGCATCTCCATCATATGCACCACAATTATAATGCATCTCACTGAGTAACTTGGGGAAAGAGAGAGGGCAGAGATATGAGTTCCTCTGTAGGTCACTACTGGGAGCCGGGTGGCACTTCTCATGTACATTTAATGTTACACAGTATATAGCTTTTTTGCCTCATGGAAAATGACTTGGGGTTTTGTTTTGTTTGTTTTGCATTTGGTGATTTTATTCTCTAATGTATCCACTACATATTGCAGTAGATCAATTTTTTGTCACTTTGTCCAAGAGGTAGAGTCTATTTGAATATAGACTGGACTTGGGTCTGTATAATCTTGAGTCTAGAAAGCAGTGGAAATGTTGCTCTGTAGCTTTTAATGCTGAGCTATTGCATGCTTAGGACATTGTATCTTTGAACCCATCTATAATGCTGGGAGAAACTCAAGTCACATAGAGAAGCCATGTGGAGGGCAACCAAGGCAGTTCAGTTCACAGCAATGGTGCTGCAGGTACTCACTGTCATCCACGTGAGTGTTCCATCTTAGACGTCCCGGCCAGCCAAGCTTCTTGATGACTACAGTTGACACCACATGGATCAGAAAACTGCCTTATTCATCCCAGGTAACTCACAGAATTATGAGTAACAATGAACAATTTTGTAATTTTAATTCACTGTTTTTCAAGGTGTTTTTTTGCATAGAAATAATTGAAATAGCATGTGAATAAATTCATTCATTAAGAACATGTGTTGTGGCAGAAAAGATGGTATAACATTTCGGGACAACTTCACTAAAAGATGAGGAAGTAATTAGATATTTGTGGCTACTTGAAAAAAAGAAGTTTGGATTTGAGAGAAGGAAGAAACAATTCAACCAAATATATTTCCCTGTATTTGACATCTTTCAATAAGGACTAAATAAGCATATATATACACACACACACAATCACTTTGAATATTCCAGTCACAAATGCAGAATGATGATACAGGGTAGCGTAGTGCCTAAAACACTTGACTGCTAACCAGAAGGCTGGAGGTTCAAACCCACCAGCTACTCCTTGGAAGGAAGATGCAGCAATCTACTTCCATAGTGATATTGCCTCGGAAACCCAAGGAGGGGTCTCTGAGTCGAGTCTGACTCAACGGCATATAATGACAACAACAACAAGTACCACAAGTGATTTTGTCATCAGGAATGTGATTTTCTAAAATGATGAAACACTCTTGGCAAAATTCCAAAGAAAGTAGAGTATATGGAGAAGTATCTTTTCATAATTAACATGATTGATAAATTCTTGGAAATTTCAATGTATTTTAAACTCCTGTGAAAATGTATCTTGCATTTCCATATAAAGAACTCTATAACTATAAATAAATTTCTCCATCTATGTGAAAATCCAAGTACAATTTCAAAAGTCTTGGAAGATGAGGGGGCAATTTGGCATTTTGTGGGATGTCTAGCATTCTAATTTCCTTCTTACCTGAAGACAGAAGCACACACCTATCCTTGTGACAACCAACCAAATGCAGAGTCTCTTCCTGTAAGTGGCTGAATATAATGCAAATTGAATTCCAAATCTCATAATGCCTCCTCTGTGAAAGTTAGAGCATTGATTGAGAAGGAATGGAATGGTATACTAAAAATAATAGGGACATAACAACAGATGAAATATCACTCAAACATCTCAATTCCTCCATGTCTTCTTTAATGGTTGTACAGAACACAGCAGGCCTAAGATTGATATTCTTAGATAGGTGTGCTTACGAGTTTGACTTCTGAAACTGTGGATTTTTAGGAGGGTTCTCACAATTCCCTAAACTATAAGGGTGATAAGGTGGCTCACTGTGCCTAAACTCTTTGTGCAAACAATGTGATTTATGCTGAATACCTGCTTTTCTTCCAGGAGTCTGGAATTTTGGTACATGCCAGGCATAGCATGCCCACATGATCAGCAATGTCCCTCCTCCCCCACGAAAAAAAATAAAACCCTGAGCACTGAGTCTCTAATGATTTCCTTGGTAGAAAACATTTCACATGTATTGTTATAATTCATTGCCAGAAGAATTAAGCATGTCTTGTGTAAGTCCACAAGGAGGTCTTTTGGCATTGTGGTTAAGGCATTGTACTGCTAACCAAAAGGTCAATGATTTGAACCCACCAGCAGCTCTGAGAGAGAAAGATGAGGCAGTCTGCTTCTGTAAAGATTACAACCTTGGAAACCCTATAGGCATTGCTATGAGTTGGAATCAATTCAATGACAGTGGGTTTGGTTTGGTTTTTGTATGAGTCCAAAGAGAGAGGATGCTTGACAACTTGTGACAGGTTTCCTCCAGACTTCATCCCATGTGCCTTTTCCATGTGCTGATTTTCCTTCATTATTTTGAAGTAATAAATCATATAATTATATGCTGAATCCTGTGAGTCCTCCTAGCAAATCAGTGAACCTAGGTGTGGTATTGAAGATCTCTGGTACAACAGTAGAAGCAACCTTGTCTCCTGCCTCAAGTGAGCCATCCTTTGCCTGAAAAAGCTTTAATACCTTCCTCTGATATGGTTGCTCTGTTGTTGTTACTAGGTGCTGTTCAGACAGTTCTGACTCATAGTGATCATATGAACAACACAATGAAATATTACCTAGTAGTCCTGTGCCATCCTCACAGTTGTTGCTATGCTTGAGTCTATTGTTGCAGCTACTGTGTCAGTCTAACTCATTGAGGGTCTTCCTCTTTTTTGCTGCCCATTTACTACAGGACTTGTCCTTTCTGATAACATGATTAAAGTCCAAGAGATGAAGTCTTTCCATCTTCACTTCTAAGGATGGTTCTGGCAGTACTTCTTCCAAAACACATATATTTGTTCTTCTGGCAGTCCATGGAATAGTCAGTATTCTTAACCAACACCATAATTCAAATACATTAATTCTTTTGTCTTCCTCATTCATTGTCCAGTTTTTGTGTGCATATGAGGTGATTGCAAATACATGGCTTGGGTCAGGCTCACCTCAACCCTCGAGGTGACATCTTTACTTTTTAACACAATAAAAAGGTCTTTTGCAGCAGATTTGCCCAATGCAATATATCACTTGATTTCGTAAATGCTGTTTCCATAAACATTGATTGTGAATCCAAGTAAAATGAAATCCTTGACAACTTCAGTATTTTCTCTGTTTATGATATTATTTATTGGTCCAGTTGCAAGGATTTTAGTTTTCTTTGTGTTGAGGTGTAATCCCTAATGCAGACTGTAGTCCTTAATTTTTATTAGTTAGTGCTTCAAATCATCTTCACTTTCAGCAAGCAAAGTTGTGTCAATATTCTAATGCCTAGGATAATGATCTTTATATGTTCTCTCATTTCATTTTTGAAAACTTCCAATTTTCCTAGATTCATATTTCATACATTCCACATTCCAATTATTAATGGGTATTTGCAGCTATATATTCTCATTTTGAGTTGTGCCACAGCAAATGAAGGTCCAGAAAGCTTTACTCTACCCACATCATTAAGGTCAACTCTACCTTCAGCAGGAAGTTCTTCCCTAGTCATAGTCCCTTGAGGAAAAAAAAAAATCTATTTTGAGTAGTAAAGATATGCTCAGGTGCTAGGAAATCAGAAGAAAGTTCTGATGAGCTATTTCATAAAAATCAGCTGCTAAAAGTTCTACAGAACACAGTTCTACTCTGACATACATGGGGTGCTCATAAGAGATTATCTGACTCATTCCAGGTACCCTACATTTCTTCCTATCAAGAAATATGGACTAACTTATTATTTGAGCTAATTTATTAATATTATTTGCTATTAGAAGCCTCTAGGAAGTCTCTGTATTAAATACTGTTGTCTTATACATTAGTGTATTAATACATTAACACATAATATTTTAATATAATTATATTAATTTTAAATTTC
>NW_006921823.1:4466532-4467821 GCF_000298275.1 Orycteropus afer afer | reverse complement strand
ATATTAAAATATTATACCATATGAGCTCTGGTGGCATAGTGCCTAAGGAATTTGACTGCTAACCAGAAGGCTGATGGTTCAAAGCCACCAGCTACCACTCAGAAGAAAGATTGGGCAATCTACTTTTGTAGAGATACCACATTGGAAATCCAAGGAGGGGTTGCTATGAGTCGAATCCACTTGAGGGCAGTGAGTTTGGTTTTTTTGGTATGATACTGTGATTACTTATACTGTTCACATTAGCAGGGATTTTTGTAGTAAAAATTTTGGACCTCTTGGGTATATACAATAGACCATATTTTATGTTGTTCTGTGACCATATTAAGGCTGACAGCCTATGAAATGAACAAGATAGGAATGAGAGAAAATACTTGACAGAACTAGGAAACAGGGATTGTTGAAGATGTTAAGTGTTAAGTATTAAGTGTTGCCAACTATTCTCCAACTCATAGCAACCCTATGTACAAAAGAATGAAACATTGCCTGGTTCTGCACCAACCTCACAATTCTTGCTATACTTGAGCCCATCATTGTAGCTACTGTGTCAATCCATCTCATTGAGGGTCTTCCCCCTTCTCACTGACCTTTTAACTTTACCAAGCATGATATCTTTCTCAGGGACTGGTCCCTTCTGAGAACAAGACCAAAGTGCATGAGATGAAGTCTGGTCATTCTCACTTTTAAGGAGCATTCTAGCTGACACTTCTTCCAGGATATATTTGTTCGTTCTTCTGGCAGTCTGTGGTATTTTCGGTAGTCTTTGCCAAAAGAAGACCTAATCGAGTTTTCTATTGCTATGTAATAAACATCTGAACTTAGTGGCTTAAAACATCTATCATTTATTTTTGTTTGTGAATTTGTAATTTGTAGATGGTTCAACAGGGACA
Organism: Orycteropus afer afer; assembly: GCF_000298275.1. Taxonomy (NCBI): domain Eukaryota; kingdom Metazoa; phylum Chordata; class Mammalia; order Tubulidentata; family Orycteropodidae; genus Orycteropus; species Orycteropus afer. The sequence goes on along the minus strand of NW_006921823.1, from coordinate 4,466,934 downwards.
GCTCATTTCTGTTGCATTTATTATCTAGAGTTGCTCAAGAGTGTTGGGATCTGGAAGTCTCATTCAATCACTTAGGTCATTTTTGATGCTGACTGTTACTAGGACTTTCTGACATCGTGGTGACTTGGTAGGATAGTATAAGTTTCAGAGCTTAGTGTCAAATGTAAACGAAGGACCTCTTATTCAAACGATAGGAAAACAGTGCCATTAAAAGTACTTAAATATAGATCTTTGTCCTTTTTGCTGTGGTCTCTCTTTCAACTTATCATGGTGTTTTTATTCACTATTAATGTCATTCAAAGTAAATAAAGGAATCCTTGTGTGGTGCAGATGGTTAATGTACTCAGCTGCTAACCAAAGGTTTTTTTTTTTTTTTTTTTTTAATTAATTAATTTATTTTTA
>NW_006921823.1:4447706-4462825 GCF_000298275.1 Orycteropus afer afer | reverse complement strand
CCAAGATTATCTTCTGTGTCTGTGTTAATCGGTTTCCCTTTTCTTTGTTGAAGAGCGTCTGTGCAGTCCTTGTGCCTAGTCTGCCATCTTGCCGGAACTCAGCTCAGCTGCTAACCAAAGTTTTGACAGTTCAGATCTTACACAGAGGTGTCTTGGAAGAAAACTCTGGCAGTCTGCTTACAAAAAATCAGTCATTGAATACCAAAACACATATGATTCCATGAGTTAGAGTTCACTCAATGGCAACTGGTGTAAAAAGGGCATGTGGATAACTTCTGACATCCTCTAACTTCACAAGGGGGAGATAGGAAGGTCAACACCATCAGCCCAAAGCTGATTCCTGTGAGGTGGAAGTCAGACCTGCCACCACCCTCCAACCTTCTTACCATTTCTGACACCAACCATCCCTCTCATGGTACTCACTACTTCTCTGTGAGGTTTGATAATTTGTTGCAAGGACCACACAGAACTCATAGACAACCATCATGATTATGGGGTTTATTAGGGAAGTAACAATTTACAATTGATGTTCAGGAACTCACTCAGGACACAATTGTTTGATCAGGTCAGTCTCCCCTCTGCTATGCCCTTGGGCACTCTTTAGCCTTTGGCCTCTCAGCTTGGCCTTTGCCCTGGTTCTGGCAAGATATACATAACGTGCATATGTAGCATATAAAAGAGAAAAAGAGCTCTTTTAACTCTGCTGACAGGTGCACCTGGGTGCACCTCACTCTGCTAGCAAGCCTCCTGACCCAAAACACTCACCGTTCTCTGTTTCACGCCAGTCTCTTGGTTCTACTGTTCCCATCTCTCTGCCAGTCTCTCTGCCATTGTCTCAGTGCAGGGATCTTGGTTCCAAGGTAGTGAGATCTCCTTTTTTTTTTTTCGTTCTCTATTTCACGACAGTCTCTTGGTTCTACTGTTCCCATCTCTCTGCCAGTCTCTCTGCCATTGTCTCAGTGCAGGGATCTTGGTTCCAAGGTAGTGAGATCTCCTTTTTTTTTTTTTTTTTTGCCTCGTTTAAGCCTTTCAAAATGATCAATCCCCACATCAGAGTTTCATACACCTCATTTCCATCGTCCCACCCCCACAATGGTGCCACATACCTTATTACATTACTAACAAGCCATCTAATCTCCTTGGTGGACCACAGGCACCTCACATTTACACGCTGATGGAGTAGTGCCTAAGGCATTTGACTGCTAACCAGAAGGTTGGTGGTTCAAACCCACCAGCCACTCCTCAGCAAGATGATTGGGCAATCTACTTCCATACAGATATCTCCTCAGAAATCCAAGGAGGGGTCACTATGAGTCGGAAATGACTCGACAGCAGTGAGGTTTTTTTTTTTAAATTTTGGTATACCCAGTCACCTGGTGGACACCACAAAGACTATGGCTGGAAAAGCCACACCAAGTAATTCTGTGTATCACAACAGGTTTTAAGCAAGGAAGAAGTAAAAATTTAATATATAGTATGAATTTTACCATTCATCTTTATATGGTGTAATGTCATTTTTAAATGCAAATGTAAGATCATTTAACTCTTATGAGCAATCATTAAAATTACACAACTTGTATGTTACACCTCATATATGGATATTTATTTCCTTCTTACCAGAATAGTGGAAACACTGAAAAATACTCACACAACTGTTTTTATTTCACTTACTATTATGTACATGGGAGCTCTGGTAGCATAGTGGCTAAGACACTTGCCTGCTAACTAGAGGGCTGGCGGTTCAAACCCACCAGCCACTCCTCGGAAGGAAGGTTGGGCAATCCTACTTCCGTAGTGATACTGCCTCGGAAACCCAAGGAGGGGTCGCTATGAGTCAGGTATGACTCGACGGCACATAACAACAACAACAACATTATGTACATGTTCAACCAACACTCTACCTTGGCTTACTAATAAATAAGGAAGCACTAAAGGAAAAGGAACTGCACGTCATTCTATCCTCCCCTTTCCTTCTATGCCATCATCTTCAGAATAAGCAGTTGACTCATACACAAAAATAAAAAAATTAAGAAAGGACGTGACGAGGCTGTTTGTCATTTGTGTTTCTTAGAAGTTTCTTTCTACATTTGAAGTAAGTTCTGGTTCTAACAGAAAGTGTGTCCTTTGGGACCTGTAAATATCTTAAGCATAGCTACAAGTGTGAGGATGGTACAGAACTGCAGTGTTTCTGTTGTACGTGGGACCACTATGGGTTGGAACTGACTTGGTGACAATTAACAACAACAAACATAACACACTTACCTTGTACTCACTTTAAGTATCACTGAACTCCCACATATTTCAGGTCCACTATAATTCTGTGTTTTTGAGGCATGGTGAACAATATGTGTTATTGAGACAGCACACATACAACTATATAATATATACATATATTTGTACATAACATGTATATGTAGCATATTACACAGATTTCCTCTGAACACAGGCATACTCCAATATCCCATCAGACTTCACTTGCAAAACACAAGGTCAATTACAAAATTATTAAAAACTTTCAAGAGAGTGACAGAGGAGCATTAAACCAAGAACAGGGACATTCTGAGTGTTGGGTCCTGAGTGATTGGAAAGATTGCACCCCATAAAGCCCCCATAAAGCCTATCAGGACATGGTTCAGAGGTTGTTGGAGTTTTCTTGTCAGGCTATCTATGTACAGCAGGTATCATGTTGTGTTTTCCTCTCTGTTTAGTGTACATGCTACCACCATCATGGTAGATATTGGATTGCATTGGCCAATGCCCTCCTTTGGCTGGCACAGGACTGGGCAGTATTTCATTCTGTTGCATATAAGGTCACTATGAGTTGGAGATGACTCAATAGCACCTAACAGCAACAACAACAGCAACAGTGCCCTCCTTCAAGGTATGACTTACCCTTAAACTGCAGGAGTGAGGTCAGTGTAAAGGCTTTAGCTATCAGCCCCTCCAGAGGTTGTTTCAGCTGCAGATTGCTGCAGCAACCAATGTTACCCCTTTTCAGGGCTGCCTATATTTTGGCCCACATTGGGACAACTTTAGAGGGCGTTTTAGCTCCAACACTGTCTGTGGGGCCAGGCAAGAGTGTTTCCCAGCTTTGTTTTCCTCCTTTTCCTTCCATAGATTGTCAGTACCAGTTATTACTGTCCTTAGTTGCCATTGAGTCAACCTTTGACTGATGCTAACTCCATGTACAACAGGATGAAATGTTGCCTGGTTCTGTGTCATCCCATGACCAGTTGCAGATTAGACCATTGTGATCCATAGAGTTTTTCTTGGGTGGTTGGACAAGGATTTTTTCTAATATATCTTAGTGTGGACTCTCCACTAATATTTGTTAAGCATCATAACAACACACAAGCTTCCACTGAGAGATGGGTGGTGGCTATATATGAGGTACATTGGCCAGGAATAGAACCTGGGTCTCCCTTATGGAAGGTGACAGTCCTATCACTGCCACATTCCCAGGAACCCTCCTTAGAAAACATCCTGCATATTAAAGTCCATCTAGAATCTGCAAACTAGGGAACCAAACCTGTGACAGCCAACATCTAGAGTAATGTGTCAGGTTTAGACTTTTTCATAACAAGGTAAAAATATTCTGTGGTGTTCAGTAAATTCACTGTTGTTGTTGTTAGGTGCCATCAAGTTGGCTCTGAATCACAGAGACACGACATACAATAGAATGAAACACTACCCATTCGTGCAGCAGCCTCACAATCCTCGCTATACCTGAACCCATTGTTTCAGCCATGGTGTCAATCAATCTCATTGAGGGCCTTTCCCTTTTTTGATGACCCTCCACTTTACTAACCTTGATAACCTTCTCCAGGGAAACATCCTATCTCACAACATGACCAAAGAAGGTAAGATGAAGTCTGGCCATTCTTGCTTGCAAGGAGCATTCTAGCTGCATTTCATCCAGGAAAGATTTATTTGTTCTTCTGGCAGTCCAGGGTGCTTTCAGTATTCTTTGTCAACATCACAACTCAAAAGCATCAACTCTTCTTCAGTCTTCCTTATTCATTGTTCAGCTTTCACATGCATATGAGACTAATGAAAATACTATGGCATGGGTTGGGAGCACCTTCTTCTTCAAAGAAATATCTTTGTTTTTCAGTGCTTTAAAGAGTTTTTTTGCAGCACATTTGCCCAGTGCAATAAGATATCTGATTTCTTGACTACTGGCTGCTTCCGTTGGAGTTGACTGAGTATCCAAGTAAAGTGAAATCCCTGACAACTTCAATCTTTCTCCATTTATCATGATTTTGCTTATTTTGCCTAGTTGTGAGGTTTTTGTTTTCTTTATGTTGAAGTGTAATCCATACTGCAGAATGTAGTCTTTAATCTTCATCAGTAAGTGCTTCAAGTCATCTTCACTCTCAGCAAGCAATGTTGTGTCATCTGCATATAACAGATTGTTAACAACTTTTCCTCCAATCCTGATGTCATGTTCTTCTTCAGATAGTCCAGCTTCCCAGACTGAATAAGAATGATGAAAAGATACAACCTTGATGCATATCCTTCCTAATTTTAAACCATACAGTGTTCCCTTGTTCTGTTCAAATGACACCCTCTTGTTCTATGTACTGGTTCCTCATGAGCACAATTAAGTGTTTTAGAATTCCCATTCTTTGCAATATTATCTATAATTTGTTTCCTCATGAGCACAATTAAGTGTTCTAGAATTCCTATTCTTTGCAATGTTATCTATAATTTGTTATGATGCACACAGTCAGAGGCCTTTTCATAGTCAATGAAATACAGGTAAATATCTTTCTGATATTCTTTGCTTTCAGCCAAGATCCATCTGATATCAGCAATGATACCCCTTGTTTCACATCCTCTTCTGAATCCAGCTTGAATTTCTGGCAGTTCTTGTCAATAGACTGCTGCAACTGTTTTTGAATTATCTTTAGCACAATTTTACTTATGTGTGATATTAATGATCTTGTTTGATAATTTCCAATTCTGTGGGATCACCTTTCTTTGGAATGGGCACAAATATGGATCTCTTCCACACAATTGGCCAAGTAGCTGTCTTCCAAATTTTTTGGCATAAATGAGTAAGCACCCCAGCACTGCATCTATTTGTTGAAACATCTCAATAGGTATTCCATCAATTCCTGGAGCCTTGTTTTTTGTCAATTTCTTCAGTGTAGCTTGAATTTCTTCATTCAATACCATTGGTTCTTGATCATATGCTACTTCCTAAAACAGTTGAACATTGACTAATTCTGTTTAGTACAGTAACTCTGTGAATTCCTTCCATTATCATTTGATGCTTACTGCATCATTCAATATTTTACCCACAGAAATCATCAATATTGCAACTTGAGACTTGAATTTCTTCTTCAATTCTTTCAGCTTGAGAAATGCTAAGTGTGTTCTTCTCTTTTAGATTTTTAACTCCAGGTCTTTGCACATTTTATTATAATACTTTACTTTGTCTTCTCAGGCTGCCCTTTGAAATCTCCTGTTCAGTTCTTTCATCTCAGCATTTTTTACATAAGATTTTGCTATGCTCTGTTCAAGAGCAATGTGGTAGTTAACTTGGCTGAACCTGGTTGAGTGGCTGGGCAGCTGGTGGTAGTTATTCCTTACAATGAGACTGGTGGGATCTATCACAAACAGCTGAGTCCATGGTGGGATCTACCACAAGCAGCTGAGTAGCTGCTTTAGGGATGGGGCCTTCTTGCTGTATATAAGAAGCAGTTTTGGGAATGGTCTTTAGCCTTTTGGCACACTTGAACCCTGCATGTAGCAAAGTCATTGTTTAGCAGCCTGCTGATGGCATAGTGCCTAAGGCATTTGACTGCTAACCAGAAGGCTGGCAGTTCAAACTCACCAGCCACTTCTCAAGAGGAAGGTTGGGTAATCTACTTCTGTAGTGATACTGCCTTGGAAACCCAAGGAGGGGTCTCTATGAGTTGGATCCGACTCCACGGCAGTGAGTGTGGTTTGGTTTTGTGTGGTATATCCTGTCGATCTTGGGACTTCATCTGGACTTTGAATTAGTGGCCTGCCATGTTGTTTGGTAACATTGGGACTGTGGCTTTTTACTTGTCAACCTTGGGCTTGTCAGTCTCAGCAGCTAGCAGCTGTCTGAGTGAAGAAACCCTCCATCTTTAGTGGGCCAGGAGCAGGAGGCAGAGCTGAAACCCAAGTTTGAGGGGCTTTCACCCAGCACATAGAACCTGGTACTTTGAATTTGGAATTAATGTCTCCCAAACTGTAGAAGAATAAATTCCTGTTTCTCAAGTCATCCCATTTGTGGTATATTCCTGACAGAGCAGCACTAGGTAACAAAGATAAGCAAGTTTCAGTCTCTTCTGACATCCATTTTGGTCTCTTCTTCCTTTCCTATCTTTAAAATGGCCTTTAGCTTTCTTCATGTATGATATTCTTGATGCCATCTCACAAGTCGTCTGGTTTTTGATCACTGGTGTTTAATGTGTCCAATCTACTCTTCAGATGGTCTCAAAATTTAGGGGGAATATAATCAAAGTCATGTTTTGGATCTCATGGACTTGTTTTTAATTTTCCTCAGCTTTGTTTTGACTGAAGATATTGAAGTTTTCCATTGCCTCTTTCCACCAAACAAAAAACCAAACTCACTGCCATCAAGTCAAACCCGACTCATAGAGACCCCTCCTTGGGTTTCCAATGTGGTATCACTAAGGAAGTAGATTGCCCAACCTTCCTTCCAAGGAGTGGCTGGTGGTTTGAACTGCCAACCTTCTGGTTAGGAGTTAAATGCCTTAGGCACTATGCTACCAGAACTCTGATTCTTGTGTATCCTGTCTGGTTAGGTTCATGAGTATAACCACTGTTTATGTTGTCGATAAAAGGTATTTGCAATGAATAAGTCATTGGTCTTGCAAAATTCTATCATGCAATCTCTGGTCTCATTTCTATCACCAAGATCATATTTTCCACCTAGTGGTGATTCTTTTTTGTTTCCAACTTTTGCATTCAAGTCACCAGAAATAATCAATATATCTTGATTGCATGTTTGGTCAATTTCAAACTGCAGAAGCTATTAAAAATCTTCAATTTCTTCATCTTTGGCTTTAGGTGTTGGTGCATAAATTTGAGTAATTATAGTATAGCAAGGATTATGAGAATAGCACATGACCAGACAGTGTTTTGTTTTGTTGTACATAGGGTCACTGTGAGTTGGAGCTGACTTGATGGTGACTAACAACAGCAGTATTAACTGGTCTTCTTGGAGATGTATAGATATTATCCTGTCACTGACAGCATTGTACTTCAGGATAGATCTTGAAACATTATTTTTGACAATGAATACAATGCCATTTCTCTTTAATTTGTCCTTCTCTGTATAGTAGACTAAATGATTATCTGATTCAAAATGGCCAAAAACAGTCCATTTCAGTTTACTAATGCCTAGGATATTGATCTTCATGGGTTCCATTTCACTTTTGACAACTTCCAATTTTCTTAGACTCATACTTTGGACATTCCACATTCCTATTATTAATAGATGTTTGCAGCTACTCCTTCCCATTTTGAGTCATGCCTCATCAGCAAATGAAGGTCCCAAAAGCTTTACTCTGTTTATGTTATTAAGGTCAATTCTACTTGGAGAAGGCAGCACTTACTCAATCATGTTTTGAGTGTCTTCCAACATGAGGGGCTCATCTTCTGGCAATCTATCAGATATGTTTCAGATAAATACATAAAGTTTTCCAGTAATACATCAGATAGTGTTTCATTGATATGTGTAAGGTTTTCACTGGGCAATTATTTCAGAAGTGGATGGCCCCACTCTTCTTCCAAGTCTGTCTTTGTTTGGAAGCTCTGTTGAAAGCTGTCCATCATGAGTGACCCTGCTGTTATTTAAAAGACTGGTGGTACAGCTTCCAGCTTCATAGCAGCACACAAGCCACTACTGTATGACAAACAGGCACAGGAGTGGTGGAAGGGGCTTCTAGAGATGCCTATATACATCTGCAAAGTGTGTGTGTGTGTCTATGCATGTGTGTATATGTATATGCAGAGAGTGGGGGGTGGGGACTCTGTGCATAGCACTCAAGCTTAGAAATTAATTTGGTAAAATTCAATAAAATTCATCCAATGATAAGTCAGAGAAAAAGTAGATAGGTTGGGGAAAAATGTTTACTCTCATACCAAGAAGAGTGTCAAGTAATAAAAAACTAGCAAAGAAAGATGTATATAGGACAAAATATTCTTTAGGTAGCAGAAAAATCAAGCAGGAAATTTAAAAGTTAATAATGATTCTGAGGGCAGATGAAGTAAGAGGTCTTAGGCCCAGAATCAACCCAAATTATAGATGACAACATTGCTTCCCTTCTGAGCTTCTATTTCTCCATTCCCAAAGTGGTTTTATAAAAATGAATTTTGTCAACAAAGTAAAAAATAAAAATAAAATTATTGATTCTCATTGTCATATGACCAAAGTAAGTTTAAAGTAGGTTGTCCTCTAAATTATACTGTAACTAAAAAAGAAACACAACCAGGTTTTGGACTTGTCATGGCAAGTCCCAACCATCAAGGCAGTGAGAAAATGACATAATTGTTTTCCACATATTCAGACAGAAATCATGTTTTTATGAATCCACCATGAAAAAGCAGACAAAGGAAACTATTTTCTCAATCCAAGTGTTTGAAACAACTCCCAGGACAAAGTGTTGTCAGCTTCAGGCATACAAGGACAAGTAGCCTCTTTGGGAAGGACTATCATATGTAAGACCAGAGCAGGCCTCCATGCAGATTTTTACAGAAAGACATGCTTAAGGAACAGTTAGACTTTTATCTGTACAAGAGGGTTGCTAACAGCAGCTGGGGCCAGTGTGTCATAAATAGACCAAAGCATATCTTGACTAAGGGCTGCACTAAGTAAATGAAGTCTCCTTTGACCCTGGTTCAGTGTATATTTAGAAGAAGACTTAGTTTTGTTTGGCATTGGTGGTTTAGTGGCAAAATTATCACCTTGCATGTGGTAGAACCAGGTTCCTTTCTTGGCCAATACACCTCATGCATACCATCATGCACATCTGTCAGTGTAAGCTGGAGTGTTGCTGAACAGGCTATGTTGCTGAACAGGTTTCAGAGGAAATTCCAGACTAAGAGGGCTAGGAAGAAAGCTCCAGTGATTTACTTCAGAAAATCAGTAAATGAAAACCCTGTAATGACAATAGTCTGATCCACGATAGATTGTGGGGATGGTTGGACCAGGCATTTTGTTCCATTGTTCATGGGCTTGCCATGGTTTGGGTTGACTTTGGAGATGCTAACAACAAAGAAAAGAACAACTCAACATAGGGGAAGGAGGAGGAAGAGGAGGCCCTCTGTTGATACTCACAGCCTCTTTTGCACAATACAAGCAGTTCTACTTGGCCTCCTTTCATGCCTGTGTGCCTCACATGCTTATCCTCAATCTTGTACCTTGCATGCACTCACAGGCCCCCAAACCAGCTGCTGAGGACAGCCCCTCCACATGAATGTTCTGGGCTTGCCTTAAGAGAAGTTGTACCAAATATAATTTTTGCCACTTCTTCCTCTTGAGCATCCCTGTTGAACCTCCAGGAACTTTTCTATTAGACAACAACACTGTGGTCGCTAGGTGCTGTTGAGTTAGTTCCAACTCATAGTGACCCTATGTACAACAGGATGAAACATTGCCAGTCCTGAGCCATCCTCATAATCATTATCATGCCTATGGTCACAGCCTATGTGTCACTCCATCTCATTGAGGGTCTTCTTTTTTGCTGACCCTCTACTTTATCTTGCCCCAAGGACTGGACCCTTCTGACAACCCGGTCAAAGTACAAGTGTTGAAGTCTGGCCATTCTCACCTCTAAAGAGCATTCCAACTATACTTCCTCCAAGACAGATTTTTCATTCTTCTAGCAGTAAATCGTACATTCAATATTCTTTACCAACACCACAACTCAAGTACATAAATTCTTCTGGAGTCCTCTTTATTCATTGTCCAGCTCTAACATGCATATAAGTCTACTGAAAATACCTTGGTGGGGTAGTTAAGATTATATGTCAACTTGGTTGGGAAGTGATTTTGACTGGCTTTCGCAGCTGGATGTAGTTATTTTCCATAATGAGACTGGATGTGGTATAACTCCATAGTGGAATCTTCTGTGTAATATCAGTAGACGGGAAGTTGCCTTCAGGATGTGGCCTCCTTCCAGCATATATGGTGAAGCTTTGGCAAGATTTCTAGCTTTTTGACACATTTTGGATCCTGCATTTAATCGAGTCTTCATCTCCAGTTCCTGGACCTGAACCAGTGGCCTGCCATGTTGCCTTCCAATCTTAGAATTTTGCTATTTTACTTGTTTATCTTGGATTTGTCAGCCTCAGTAGCCCCAGCTGCATTAGTTAGAAGAAGCCTCCAGCTTGCTGCAGTGGTCTTGAAACAAGAGGCATAGCTGAAGATCAAGTGGCCTCTAACCAGCCCTTAGAGCCAGCACTCTGAACTCAGACATCTAGCCTCTTACTGTAAGAGAGTAAATGTTTGTCTGTTAAAGCTATCCACTTGTGGTATTTCTGTTATAGCAGCACTGCAGACCTAAGACACATGGTTTGGCTCAGGAATACTTAAGTCTTCAAAGTGACATCTTTGCTCTTTAACACTTTAAGAGGTCTTTTGCCCAGTGCAATTCTTCATTTGACTTCTTGACTGCTGCTTCCATGGTCATTGATTGTGGACCCAAGTAAAATGAAATTCTTGATGTCAATTTTCTCCATTTATCATTATGTTGCTTATTAGTACATTTGGGATTAATATTTTCTTTTTTTATGTTGAAGTGTAATTCATGCTGAAGGTTGTCGTCTTTCAAGTAAGTACTTCAAGTCTTCTTCACTTTTAGCAAGCAAGGTTGTGTCATCTGCATATCACAGGTTGTTAATGATTCTTCCTCCAGTCCTTGTGTCATGTTCTTCATGTTGTCCAGCTCCTCAGATTAGTTGCTCAGCATACAGATGAAATAAGTACAGTGAAAATCATGACACACATCTTTCCTGATTTCTAACCATGCAGTAACCCCTTGTTTTATTTGAATGACTGTCTCTTGGTCTACATACAGCTTCCTGATGGGTACAATTAAGTGTTCTGGAATTCCCATTCTTTGCAGTGTTATTCAAAATTTGTTATGACCTACATAGTCAAATGCATTTGCATAATTGTTGGCAGGAATAGGTTTTCTCCTCCTCTCCATAGGGACTAGGGAAAGATCCTTGTCTCACCCAGGTGTTCTTTGGTGTTCCTCGGCTACTTAAAGATGTAACTTCATATGGTTTCTGTCTTCCACTGTGTGTGTCTCTGTTATTCCTGCTCTTCTAAAGCACACCACAAAGAGTAGTTTTAGGTTTAGGATGGACCTTGATATGGCCTCCTTAATGTAACAAAAACTTTTTTTTTTTTTAATTGTAATTTGGGTGAAAATTTACAAAGCAGATTCATTTAACTCTTAACAGTATTTGGTTTTACAGCACCGATTACACTCTCGACTATAAAAAGCTTTTCTCCCATCTCCTCCCTATAACTACCCTTTCCCTGTGTCCTTCTTATCTATATATTCCTGTCTGTCCAGATTTCTCTCTATGCAAATGCTGCCCTTCTAATTTCTCATGTTTGATTAATCTAAGGGGTGCATCTCTCTATGGTGGAGGGGTGCATCTCTCTGGGGTAGGTGTTCTTCTTATAGGTCTTTCTACTATTTGGATGAGAGCTAATCCACAAAGTAAGCCTGGTTCCAGGCCTTAAGGATAACCTGGGGCCATAGTCTCGGGGGTTCCAGTAATCTATCTGACGAGTAATTCTGGTCATTTTTGCATTTTTGAATTTTGTTCCACGTTTTTTCTCCCACTCTATCCAGGATCTCCAATTTTGATCCCTTCCAAGTGGTTAGCATTGGTAGTTGGTCACCAGTTAGTTCTTTTGGTCTCAGGGTCACGAAGGCTGAGGTTCCCATAATCCACTAGTCCCTTGGACTAATTTTTCCCATATGACTTTGATTTTCTGCACTCTTCTTTGCTCCAGATGACAGGAGACCGATAGTTGCATCTTAAATGGCTGCTTGAAAGCTGTTAAGATCACAGTCATTACTCACCGATGTAGGTTGTAAAAAAAGATTTTTATGTTCTATTTTGTGCTAATTGAGCTTGATGTCTCCTAAGACCATCATTCCAAGTCTGCAGGCCCAGTGACTCACTCCCTTAAGATGCTTGGTTGTCACTAAGAATCTACTCCAACCTGTTCCTTGTTAGTTCTATAACATATATGGATATCTTTGTAGCACAAATACACATGTAAGAATATCATCAGCCAACTCTATCTATGGTCATGGGTATATCGCTGTTTGCCTACTCACACCTGATCTTCTCACCTGTATATACATTTACCCATAGACTAGTGTTTGTTGTTACTAGTAACGCAGTATTGTGTATGCCATAACACTTGCTTCTGTTGTCTGTATCTTTTGTGCCTGTTTCTAGTCCTCCTATTCCTTACTGTTATTGTGCTGATCACACATTTTTATTATATTCCCTTTCCCTTCACCCAAATCAACACTTGATGACTCTTAACTAGTCAGAAATTTTCCCTCCTCTTCCCTCCCATCCCTTGTAAGCAACAAAGTAAATTTCCTTTCCTCTATAAACCTTCCCTTGACTTTTTTATAATAATGGACTCATACAGTATTTGTCCATTTATGATAGTCTTATTTCATTCAGCATAATGTTCCCCAAGTTCATACACATTGTGAGGTGATTGCAGACTCTTTATTATACTTTAATTATCCATAGTATTTCATTGTATGAATGTACCATAGTTTGGTTATCCATTCATTTGTTGATGAGCATTTTGGTTGTTTCCATCTCCTAGCTATAGTGAATTGTGCTGCAATGAACATGGGTGTGCATATGTCTGTTCATGTCCTATCTCTCACATCTTCAGGATATATTCCTAGCAATGGAATTGCTGGATTAAACAGTATTTCTACTTTCAGTTTTTTAAGGAAATACCATACCATTTTCCATAACGGTTGTACCATTTTACAGTTCCATGAGCAATGTATGAGAGTCCCGATCTCTTCACAATCTTGTCATCATTTGTTATTTTCTGTTTTGTTAAACTTTGCTATTATAGTTGGGGTGAAATGATATCTCATTTTTGTTATGAATTACATCTCTCTACTGGCTAATAATCATAAGAATTTCCTCATGTGTTTGTTGGCTGACTGTATATTTTCTTTAGTGAAGTTCTTCTTTGTGTCTTTTGCCCATTTTTGAATTGGATTTTTTTTTTTTTGTGTTGAGATGTTGAAGTTTTCTATAAATTTTAGAGATAAGTCCCCTGTCAGATATGTCATAGCCAATTTTTTCCCCAGTCTGTAGGTTCTCTTTAAACTCTTTTGGAAAAGTCTTTCAATGCACATAAGAATTTACTATTTAAAAGATCCCTGTCATCTAGTTTCTCTTCTGCTGCTTGTGCATTTGGGGGTTATGTTTGATAGTCTATTTATGCAATAAATTAGGGCCCCTAGGTTTGTTCCTATTTTATCTTTGGTGAACTTTATAGTTTTGGGTTTTACATTTAGGTCTTTGATTCAACTTGAGTTTTTTTTTTGTGTGTATGGTGTAAGATATGGATCTTGTTTCATTTTACCACAAGTAGGTATCCAATTTTGCCAGCACCATTTGTTAATCATTCAATGGTTTTTCTCAATTCTGTTCCACTAGTCTGTTTGTCTATTGTACCAAAACTACACTGTTTTGATTACTGTGGCTGTATAGTACGTTTTGAGATTAGAGAGTGTGAGACCTCTTATTTGTTTTTCTTCTTCAGCAGTGCTTTGCATATCCAAGATCACTTTCCTCTCCATATGAAGTTAAACTAAAAAAAAAAAAAAAAAAAAAACTCACTGCTGTGGAGTTGGATCCACTCATAGCAACCCATCCTTGGGCTTCTGAGGTAGTATCACTACAGAAGTCGATTGCCCTACCTTCCTTCCGAGAAGTGGCTGGAGGATTTGAACAGCCAGGCTTCTGGTTAGCAGTGTTATTCAAAATTTGTTATGACTCACATAGTCAGATGCATTTGCATAATTGTTGGCAGGAATAGTTTCTCTCCTCCTTTCTATAGGGACTAGGAAAAGATCCTTGTCTCTCCCAGGTGTTCTTTGGTACCTTAGGCACTGCGCTACCAGAGCCCCATATGAAGTTAGTGATTGGTTTTTCCATGTTCTTTGACAATGCTGATGAAATCTGGAGAGGGATTGCATTGAATGTATAAATTGCCTTAGGTAGTATTGACATTTTCACAATATTCAGTTTTCATATCCACGAACATGGCATGTCTTCCATTTATATAGGTATCTTATAGTTATTTTGTAGTAATGTTTTGGAGTTTTCTTTGTATAGGTCTTTTGTGTTCCTGGTAAGACTTATTCCTAAGTATTATATCTTTTTTTTAGCTATTGTAAATGGTATTGCTTTTCTTACTTCATTTACAGAGATATCTTTGGTGATGTAGAAGAATCCAATTGATTTCTTTTTATTTTATTTTATTATTTTTTTATTGTGATTTGGGTGAAGATTTACAGAGCAAATTCACTTTCCACAGGCAGTTCACATATACTTTGACTCATGTCATTGAACACAGTTTACCACAATACAACAGCTCCTCTCCCACTTTCTCCCCATAGTTACTTCTACCCAGTGTCCATCCCTCCATACATTCCTGCCCCCTGAGCTGTCTCCCTGTGCATAAGCAGCCCTTCTTTCTTCCATGATTGTTCTCTCCAAGGAGTGTTTCTACTTGAATTAAATGTTCAACTCGTATGCCTGTATTTTGTTTGGTTGGAAACCACAGGTGTGGGTTCAATTCCAGACTTGAAGGGCAGCTAGGGGCCATAGTCTCAGTGGTTCCACCAGGTTCTATAGGACCAGCAAACCTGGTCTCCACCTTTTTTTTTTCCTCCAAATAATTTTGAGTTTTGTTCCACATTGTTCTCCCCCTCTATCAAGGATCTCCTATGTAGATCCCCTTCCAAGTGGATGACAGTGGTAGCTGGGCACCATCCAGTTTTTCTGGTCTCATTGTTGTATAGGCTGCAGAT
>NW_006921823.1:4414711-4427483 GCF_000298275.1 Orycteropus afer afer | reverse complement strand
AGAGCTGACAAGGAACAAGGTTGTAGTCACTTCTTGGTCACAGCCAGCTACCCAGAGGGACCAAGTAGTTGAACCTGTGGGCTCAGGACCATAGTCACAGGGGACGTCAAGCTCAATTGGCATAACACACTACACAAAACAAAGTTTCAACTCCTGTTTTGCTGAGTAGCGACTGGGATCTTAAAATCTTGAAAGCAGCCATCGAGATGCAATGATGGGTCTCTCTTCGTCCAGAACAAAGAACAATGAAGAAAGCCAAAGATTCATGGAAACAATTAGTCCTAGCAACTGATACACCATGCAGCCTATATGATTATGAGACAAGAAAAACTAGATGTTGTCCAGCTATTACTGTCAACCACTTGGAGGGGGATCTATATAGGAGATCCTGGATAGAGAGGGAGAACAATGTGGAACAAAACTCAAAATCATTTGAAAAAAAAAAAAAGGGGGAGCAGGTTTGCTGGTCCAATAGAGCCTGGTGGAACCACTGAGACTATGGCCCCTAGCTGCCTTTCAGTTCTGGAATTGAACCCACACCTGTGGCTTCCAGCCAAGCAAAAGACAGGCATAGGAGTTGAATATTTGTCTGAGGTAAATACACTTCTTGGAGAGAACAATCATGGGAGAAAGAAGGACTGTTTATGCACAGGGCAACAGCTTAGGGGGCAGGGGTACATGGAAGGATGGACACTGGGAAGAGGTGACTGTCAGGAGGAAGTGGGAGGGGAGCTGTTGCATTGTGGTGAATTGTGGTCAATGTCATGAGACAAAGTGTATGTGAACTGCTGTATGGAAAATGAATTTGCTCTGTAAATTTCCACCCAAATCACAATTAAAAAAAAAAAAAAGTATTTGCAATGAATAAGTCATTGTTCTTGCAACATTCTATCATGCGATCTCCAGCATTATTTCTATGACCAAGGCCAAATTTTCCAACTACCAGTGATTTTTCTTTGTTCCCAACTTTTGCATTCCAGTAAACAGTGATAATTAATACATCTTGATTGCATGTTTGGTCAATTTCAGACTGCAGAAGTTGATAACAACTTTGTATTTCCTCATCTTTGGCTTTGGTGGTTGGTGCATAAGTTTGTATAATGGTGGTATTAACTGATCTTCCTTGCAGGTGTATGGATATTATTCTATCACTGACAGCACTGTACTTCAGAACAGATCTTGAATCATCCTTTGGAATGATGAATGCCATGCCATTCCTCTTCAAATTGTCATTCCCAGCAGAGTAGATCATATGGTTGTCTGACTCAAAATGGCCAAAACTGGTCCATTTCAGCTCACTAATACCTAGGATATCAATCTTTATGCATTCCATTTCATTTTTGAAAACTTCCAGCTTTCCTAGATTCATACTTTGTACATTCCATGTTCTGATTATTAATGGATTTTTGCAGCTGTTTCTCCTCTATTTGAGCAAATGGAGTCAGCAAATGGAGGTCCCGCAAGATTTAATTTACCCGTATCATTAAGGTTGGTTCTGCTCTGTTGCGGGAACTCTTTCCTAGTCATACTTTGAGTGCCCGCTGACTCAAGGGACTCATCTTCCTATGCTGTATCAGACTACGTTTCCAGGCTATTGATAAAGTTGCCCAGTAATGTATCAGACAGTGTTTCTCTGCTATTCATAAGGTTTTTCGTGGCCAATTCTTTCAGAAGTGAATGGCCTCTTCCTTCTTCCCAATCTGTCTCAGTTCTTCCTAGTCTTGAAATCCGTGCACCATGTGCAACCCTGCTGGCTTTTGAGACACTGGTGGCACAGCCTCAAGCCTCACAGCAATGCGAAAGCCACCACAGGATGACAAACTGACAGACAAGTTTGTCCCTTTAGATGTTGAAAACCTCTCCACCCTGCCCTTATCTAGTTCCTACCTGAATCCAGAAGAAAGATGATGCAAAAGAATGTGGAAATTATAAAACAATATAGTTAATACACATGCAAATACAGTTTCACTGAAGATAATTCAAAAACAGCTGCAGCAGTACATGAACAGGGAACTATCAGTTTTAAGCCAGATTCAAAAGAGGGCATGAAATGAGAAATATCATTGCTTATTTAAGATGGATCTTGGCTGGATGCAGAGGATACTAGAAAGATGTTTACCTGTGTTTTATTGACTATGTAAAGGCATCTGACTGTGGGATCATAAAAAATTATGGATTGTAAAGAATGGGATTTCCACAACACTTCATTGTGCTCACACAGAACATGCACATAGACAGTTTGAACAGAACAAGGGGATACTGCATGGTTTCAAATCAGGGAAGGTGTGCATCAAGTTTATATTATTTCACCATACTTATTCATTCTGTACACTGAACAAATAATCCAAGAAACCAGCTTCTATGAAAAAATGTGGCATCAAGATGGGAAGAAGACTCACTAACAACCTTCCCAATGTAAATGACACAACTTTGCCTAGTGAAAGCAAAGAGGACTTGATGAAGTTACTGATGATCAAAGGCCACAGCCTCCAATATGCAGTTCATCTCAGCACAAAGAAAACCAAAATCCACACAACTGGATCAATAAGCAACACCATGGTAGAGGGTGAAAATATTGAAGTTGTCAAGGATATAATTTTACTTGGATCCACAATCAATGCCCATAGAAGCAATTCAAGAAATCAAAGGATCTATTGTTTTGAGCAAATCTGCTGCAAACAACCTCTTTATAATGGTATAAAGCAAGGGGCTAAGGTGTGCCTGACCCAAGTCATGGTATTTTTACTCACCTCATATTCATTAAAAAGTTTAAGAATATAGCAAACAAGTTGATTCATTTGAATTATGGTGTTGGCAAAGAAAATTGAATATATCATGGGATATCAGAAGAATGAACAAATACTTCTTGCAAGAAGTACAGACAGAATTCTCCTTAGAAGTGAGGGTGACAGGACTTTGTCTCACATTCTCTGGACTTGCTATCAGGAAGATCAGTCCCTGAAGAAGGACATCATTCTTGGTAAAGAATAGGGTCAGCAAAAAAGAGGAAGACCTTCAATGAGATTAACTGACACAATGTCTGCAGCAATGGGCTCACTTAGCAATGATGGTAAGGTTGTTGCAGGGCTAGGCAGTATTTTGTTCTATTGTACATACGTCACTATTAGAACTGACTTGATGGCATCTTTATCTAACCACAACAAAGAACAAGGGAGGGATGTGGGGGGAAAGTGTAGGTAGAGGACAAATAGGTCTCAGGACAAAGGGGCTGGCCAACAGTTTTGAGCTGGGTTAAAGCTAAGGGTCTGGCACAGCAGCTAAGAAAGGAGCAATCATAGGAATGGAGTTAGAAGAGGAAGGTTCTGGAAGCCAAATCAGAAAGGATATTAAAGAGAAAGGCATGATTCACTGACTCCCACACTGGATTTGGTATTGTGAGATCAATGTTATCTTGACAACAGCAACTTTAGTGGAGTGATGGGGATGAAAGACTGGTTGAAGAAGGGTCAAGAGAAAGCAGAAAATGGATAGTGGAGCTAGCAGGACTCATATTTAGAGGTCTTCTTTCCTTCCTTCCTTCCTTCATTCCTCCCTTCCTTCTTCCCTTGTTTCTTTCTTTTTTCTATGAATTGATATAGAGGAACAAGAGGTAAATTCCTTGTAATATGGCAGATACTCAATCTTGTAGGCTGGTTGAAATGTTGGGGGGGGGGAGAGGAGACAAAGTGGGGAGGGCTCTGTACTAGGAGATGGTGGCTGCAAGGGGAACCTAAGCAATGAGTCCGTGATAACTGAACACCTGTCATTATTTTATGCTTATTATATCCTCCTCTTGAGTCTTTTGGATGATTGGTTAGGCTAATTTTAACATATTTTACTTTGTTCTTTTAAGCTTATTTTCTTAGGTGTTGTACCATTCCTTTGTTGTATTGGCACTTCTTTTTCTAAATGTTCATTTTTCTCAGATATTTGTTGCTTATCATGAATTTTCAGCTCACTGTTAATTTTATAAGCCCTGCTCTCTTACCAACAGAGAGTTCTGTCTCTGATGTTTTTGAGAATGATATTTGTTGGTAAAGTCAAACAGAGTAGTTCAAATGGTTAATACACTCAGCTGGTAACTGAAAGGTTGAAGATTTGAGTCTACTCAGAGAAGCCTTAGAAGCAAGGCATGGAAATTTGCTTCTGAAAAATCAGCCATTGAAAATCCTATGGAGCAGAGTTCTACTGTGACACACAAAGGGTCACCATAAGTTGGAGTTCACTTGATGGTTTTTTTTTTTTTTTTTTCTGGCTTAAGGTGAACTGGTAGCTTATCTTCTGGGGATAGAGCCTTTCTGCTGTTTCTGAGTTTTGCCTCTGGTCACCCCTGTGATCTGGGGTGGGATTCTCTGTTCCAGCCCACTGCTCAGCCTAGCAATCATTAAGAACAACTGCTGGACCAGCTGCTTTCACCCACATGTTTATGCTGCTGTTATCTCCACTCTTATTCCCCACCAATGTGGTTTGCTTTTTTCTTCCTCTCTTTCATGAATTCTCTTTATTTCTTGCTTCTTGGTGGTAGTATTTTTTACTTCCTTCTGGCTCTTAACATTTTTTTTTTTTGTTAAGTAAATCCTTGTTTTCTTAGAAGATCTGAAGTTGAGAGGAGGGAGTGTGTGAGCCTATTTTGCCATTTTCAACACTCCTCTTCTAACATCAACTCTCACTTTCTAGAACAGGGTTTCTATCATCGTCTCAAACTCACAGATGCCCCAAACAAATTAGTCATCTTCTTTGTCAATTTCATCTCCTTCTGAACTTTTCTGTTTTAAAAATTGTTGCTACCATTCTCTGTGCTTCCTTCATTTGAAACCTACAGTCTCTTTGATTCATCAGACCCCTTCAGACTGCTTTAGCTGTCAGCATCTCTTTCCTCCCCTTAGCACTCTTGCAGTACTACTCCAGGCTGGGTCATCAGGCCACACCTAGAGCTTCCTTACTCCCTGTGGTTGCAGTCGAGTCTATGAGCATGTGGACCAATCCATCTTTCACTCTGCCCCTTCTCCTTTAGAATTCCCCTTTGGTGCTCTACTTCTCCCAACACTCTGTCAGTTTGTTGCACTGTGGTGGCTTGCTGGAAGTTGTGTGACTAGTATTTCCAGTACTGGCAGTGTCACTCATGCTGTTCAGGCTTCAGAAGAACTTCCAGAATAAGTCAGACTAGAAAGAAGGGCCTAGCAATCTGCTCTGCAAATTAGCCAATAAAACTCTTATGTATCACAATTGAGCATTGTGCAATACAGGTAGTCCCTGACTTATGATAGGGTTCCATTCCAATGACTCCATTGTAAGTTGGTTCTAATGTAAATCGAAAAATTTTTTTTCATAGTTTTCATTGTTATTGCCTTTTACTATCAGTTTCTTTATAAATCCAATCTATTTGCCTTTGGGGGTTGGAAACATTACATATAAATTTACAGATCTATTTTAGTACATAATATATAAAAAAATACACAAAAATTTACTTGAACAATGAGGAAGATTTAAATGATGTTGGCATTTTGTCAGTTTGGGTAATAACTCCACTTGTGGAAGGTTCTGGATCATCTGGATTATCCGAGGAACTTTGATGGCATTTCTAGTCAGAAAATTAGTGAAAGTTCTGTTTGGTCCTTTCCTTTTTTTATTTCACTCCCTCCTGAATCTGCCTATGGACTTTAGCAAAGCAATCAGCATTTGGGTTTATATTTTCAAGGAACTGAAGCCCCTTATTTAATTTAGAAAAAAAAAAAAAACCCTCCAGCTAACCTTTTCACTGTAATTTTTTTTGACAACTTCTTTTCTTCATCTTTCATCTTGTCTGGCTCATCTTTAAATTTTTTGGCAGTTTCAATATGGCTCTTCCTGCTTCTCAAGTTATGTGCATGTTATGTAAGCCAAATTTGTGTTTTAAAGGATGAAACAAGTCCTTGCTAGCATTAAAGTACTCATGATAGTCTTCTTGCTATTCTTTCAGGTTTTCAAAAAAGCTGTGTCCTTTCATTTGAATCATTAGTAAACTCGTAAGAATCCTCTTCTAATTTTGGTCTTTTATCCAAATCACCAACACTTTCTCATCTCATAGATTGTCCTTTGTCTCTTCTTTGTTAAAATTGTCCATTTTACAACAACCCCTCCATTAACTGACTCCAATGTCCTATTCTTATCTTTAATGATTGTTGAAGTGGTTGACTGAAACAGTCTTTCCTCACATGCTATTTTGCCAACTTTCATTCCATTATCATAGGACTTTAATGACCTTCATCTTTATATCCATGTCCAGAGCTTTCCCCACCTTGTTTTTGGAATAGAACTTTCAAAGGCATGAGGACTTCTTCTTCTTCTTTTTTTTTTAGATATGTTATCTTATAAGCAGAGCAAGTATTATAGTTAGAGAAACTTGAACAACTCAGCTTTAAGTTAACAACTGAAACTTCTTATGGTATGAAATTCTGAATAAGATCATGATATAGGTCTGGTCTGCAATTAAGTTGGCATTGGTGTTGTGACAATGAAGTCAGAGTCCTACCAGCTATTGGGCTGGTAAAGCAGGTCAACTGCTATATGTCATTAGAGTTGAACAATAAACAACTTTTTATCCATTATGACTCTTAACACTGTGTTCTGGTCACCTAGTGCTGCTCTGACAAAAAATATAGCACAAATGGGATGGCTTAAACAAACAGGAGTTTATTCTTACAGTTTGGAGGTTCTAAGTCCAAGTTCAAAATGCCAGGCTCTAGGGGCTGGGTGAAAGCCCCTCAACCTTGGGCTTCAGCTCTGCCTCCTGCTCCCAGCCCCCTGGAGCTTGAGGTGTTTATTCACTCAGACAGCTGCTGGCTGCTGAGGCTGAGAAGCCCCAAGGTTGACAAGTAAAAAGGCACAGTCCTGATGTTACCAAACCACAGGGCAGGCCATTAACTTAAGTCCATTGTAAATCCCAGGGTCGGCATAGCATAGCAGTCTACTGAGCAATGACACGACTACATGCAGGGTCCAAGCATGCCAAAGGCTAGAGACCCTTCTCAAAGCTTCTCCTTATATACAGGAAGCAGTCCACATACCCAAGGGCAGCTACTTAGCTGCCCCCAGTAGATTCCACCATGGAGTTGATTGCCATTCTCATCATGGGGAATACTATATCCAGCTGCCCAGACACTCAACCAGGCCTAGCCAAGTTGACATACAAACATAACCATCACACACTGACACTGACTTCACTGCAGATCATGCATACTCTGCTATACAGCAGTATTTTAAACCATAACATTGAATGTCTATGATTGAACATCTGAGAATGACAATATCAGCAAATTACACGCAGCAACACTGTATGTAGTACATGTTACTAATGATAAAATATACAAAAGGAGAGAGAGAGTCATAAGCACAGTTTGTCATATATCAAATATGTCATTAGTGAGGGACTACCTGTAGAATTCCGGAAGATGAACCCCCGCGGTTGGAAAGCACTCAAAATATGCAATTGCTGCAACAGTAGATTTGAGTAGACCAAAAATCACAAATATGAGGCAGGACTGTGCAATATTTTATCCTGTTATACATGGGGTCTTTGTGACTGGGAGTGACTTAACAGCAAATGACAATAATAACAACAACTCTGTTGCTCTGTGCTAGCAGTTTCAGTGGCTCCCCACTGCCCACTGATCATATCCCAACACATTGGTCTAAAAAATAGGAAAGAGACACATGAAAACTCCTTATGTAAAATAAAGCTTGGAAGAAGTGGAATAAAATATTACTTTTCCAATGTGTTTTTTCCCCAAAAGAAATTAGTACAAATGTCCTTTATCAGCACTGAAAATTTTGAAAAGGAAATGTTCTTTAGGTCATATGGGTCTCATTTAAAAATGGGTATGGGGTACTAATTGTCTTGAAATCTAAAAGTAATCCTTATGAGAAAGGTAAAAACAAAACAAAACAAACAAACAAACAAAAAACACTGTTACTGGTGTAGGAAAGCTCATTGGGGCTCAAAGAAGTTTATATTTTTATCTCATTGCTTTGGGGAAATAGGCAGTAAACATGACAGTTAAGATGTTGTGGAGATCCACATGTCTTGGCTCATGGGTAAAACATTGGGACCCAAACCCTCTATAATTAGGAATCCCAGATGCTGAGGTCCACCTCCTACCCACCGCAGACAGAGATCCCACTCGCCTCTCTCAGAGGATATTTTAGGCTGGGGTTTTGGATTTTATTTTTGCATCAGATGCACCTAGGATGGAAATACCAAGGTTGATTGATGGCTGCACCACACTGCTCTCTTACCCCTCGCCCAAGATGCAGGGCCAGGTTGTGGCTTCAGTCAACGGCAGCAGGACGCCAGCTGAGATGTCTGTGGAATCCCACAGATGGTGCCTTATTTCCGGCAGATGTCCCCGATACCAGACAGGAGAACCTACCACAGAAAGGGTTGTGGGGGAAAAAAAAATTCTGCTCAGCCTGACCTGCCAGCAGTAGTATTGTCATCCAGTTTGTGGGGCAGGAGAGATCCAGGCAGATTTGAGTCCACAGCCCAATGAGTGTCTTCTCTTCTAGGGCATTGGCACTATTCTACTAAGTGAGTCTCTTCTTTGCAGTTCTGTGGGTTTTCTGCAAAGTCTGGCCATTGAAGAAAATGGGAAAGAGCTGAAGCAGAAAGCCTTCTTTTTTGTCTGTTCCCATGTTTGACATTGAGGGTAGGAACATAGAGAAAACATCAGACATTATAGCAAACAAAAGCAACAACTATTGCCCACTGTATGCTCAGTGCTCTGCTTTTGTCCTCCATAACTGCTGAGCAGGGATGAGGGTCTGGGCAAAACTCTTAATGTGGAAGTGTGGCCACAAGTACCAGACTGAAATATCTGTTCTCATGGAGTGCATATTTGTGTCTGGGTGGGACCTGTTCAGTTTAAAAATAAGTAAGTTTACTAATGAGTCCTTGGGTGGTATAAACAGTTAAAAAACTCAGCTGTTAACTGAAGGGTTAGAGGTTCAAGTCCACCCAGAGGCACCTCAGAAATAAGGCTTGGTGGTCAATTTCCAAAAATCGGCAGTTAAGAAGTTACCCAACAATAGATGAAACCCCTGAGACTGTGGCCTCTAGCTGTCCTTCTGATCTGGAACTGAACCCACTCCTGTGGCTTCCAGCCAAAGAGAAGACAAGCATATGAGCTAACAATTTACATTAGGTAGATACACCTTTTGGAGAGATTAATCATGGGAGAATAGAAGGGTTGTGCATGCACAGGAGACAGCTCAGGGGGCAGGAATGCATGGGAGGGAAGGACATAGGGAAGAGGCAAACTATGGGGAGGAAGTGGGAAGAGAGCTGTTGCATTTTGGGAAACTGCAGTCAATGTCATGAGACAAAGAGTATGTGAACTGCTGTATGGAAAATGAATTTGCTCTGTAGCCTTTCACCCAAACCACGATAAAAATTAAAAAAGAAAAAAATTAAGAGAGAGACAGAGAGAGAGAATGATAAGCACAACATGGTAAAATGTTAACGTTTGGGAAATACAAGGAAGATGATGAATGGAAACTATTCACACTATGTTTTGAAAATTTTCTGTAAGTCTGAAATTACTTCAAAATAAAATTATATATATGTGTGTGTGTGTGTGTGTGTGTGTGTGTGTTTAAAGTTACCCAGCAATATAGCAAATTTGACACAAATTCAGGATGTCCTTGACTCTCGCTCATTTCCCTTCAATATCCCTCCTTGCCCCTTTCCTCTCTTCTCAAGCTAGGTCCAGTCTTAGAACCTTAGTTCTGCCATTTGGGGATCCTTGTGAATTCCTTTCTGCCTTTCCGGTGTCCTCTGTTCCCTGCTTCTCACAGTCTTTGCTCTCTGTTGTTGTTGTTGTTGTTATTTGCCATCCAGTCGGCCCTGACTCATAGCGACTCCTCCTTGGGTTTCCGAGGCAGTATCACTACGGAAGTAGGATTGCCCAACCTTCCTTCCGAGGAGTGGCTGGTGGGTTTGAACCGCCAGCCTTCTGGTTAGCAGTCAAGTGCCTTAGGCACTATGCTACCAGAGCTCCTCTCTATTTCCCCTATTTATACCATCCCATCTCTCTTACCTCCTTTTGACTAAACCGTACCATGAGAAGCCAATTCTTTCTGCATTTACAGCACAAGCTCAATAGACGTTTTCCAGCTAATTCCATTCAGGAGTTCTTATTCGTCCCAGAAAACCAACAAGGCCATGAAGGCTCAGGACCAAGCAAGGTGGTAGCATCTGCCTCTGTCCTGTAAACTGAGGCAGTGAATAAATGTGGAGGGTTGGATAAATATTGGAACCACCAGTCCTAGGTCTTAGAGAACCACAATATGAGAAGATCAGGTTCAGATTAAGAGGTGACACAATAGTCAGACAGAAGGAACCACAATTTTTCACCTCCACCTGGGGGAAGGCAGAATGTCTGGAGAGGAGAATGTTGGGAGTTCTCTACTCACCATCTGTGTGACCTTGCTTAAGTCATCAAATCTTTCTGTGCTTCAGGGCCCCAATGGTAAGAAAACCTGCCCTAGGATTAGTTTGCCTCCCTGGTAGGGTTAAAGATAGAATGAAGTGTGAAAATCTATTGAAAAATAAATCTTATCTTATGAGTTCCATCATAATTGGTGCATTGTTGAGTTTCAGAGGATGAAAACATGCTTGATGTGTAACTATACTGTGTTCCTGTCTTATAGTAGCTTGATTAATTAATTTTTTGAACCATGGATTTTTTCAGTAGTATGAAACCTATGGACTCCTTCTCAGAAAAACATTGCAAAATGTGTACAAGATACATAGGATTTCAAATGAAACCAACCCTGTGTACCTATCTGAAACAACTATAATGTGTCATAAGATACCTGAAATTTCTATGATGACAAGATCACCAGGAGGGTTAATCCTACTGTGGCCTCTCACATACATTTGTAACTGAAGTCAATTTAAATTTCATTTACAGGTTAGTTAAAATGAAATTTTATTTGTCCCCAAACATGTTCATGCACTTCTTTCTCCACATTCTATCCATAGACTCTTTGGGAACCCATGGACCTTGGGCTAAGAATTCTGGACAGAGGATTTCAATCTCTTCATAGATATGGATAAGAAAAAGACAAGGTGAGTTATTTTATTTGGCCATTTAGATTAACTATTTCAAATCTTTAGTGAGTAAAATGGAATAAAAATACCATATTTTTACCAAGATATTTTTTGTTTTAATTTTTATTTATTAGCTTCTTTGTCCTGCAAAAACAATGTTTCTAGCTAAAAGGGCTGAGTATAGTCTTGCTACTGAAAATAGAACAAGAATGTGTGCTACTATTTCATAATTAGGTCTGACATCCCAACAGGGATTTTTCAATTTCTGTTTTGAAGTGTAAAATGATAGTACTAGAAGATTAGCTTGCTGGGTTAGCAGGTATTCAAAATACCCAGTGACCTCAACAATGGACTTGAGAATACTAAGGATTTTGTGATGATGCAGGACCAAGCAGCTTTTTGTTCTATTGTATACAGAGTTGTCATGAGCTGGGATAGGTGTGACAATACTTAACAACAAGAAGGAGGTGCTTGAGGAGAGTCAAGTGTTTCTCCTAAGTATGCTTTGCATCTTCCACACTGACTCTGATGTTCCCAGAACACCTGATGATCAGATCTGGGAAATACATACTTGTGTGTAGAGTAAGGGGATCTGTCCCCATACATGGTGGTAAATGCCAGACACAAAGCTTGTTTGAGAGAAGGACTTTTCTCACACTTAGGCTGAAAGAATATCAAATGTGCCGAGTTGTACAATTCCTGTGCTGATGTGACAGGAAATATGCATTTTGAATAAGTGATGACATTGTTGTAAAAAATATATATATATATCAGCAGTGCAGTTTGTGATATGCCTGGAATAACAAGTTATGGAGAATGGACAGGGGAGAATTATTATTTATATGACATTTGTGAAATAAATTAGCAGCTGTGGTAGTTAAAGGTTATATGTCAACTTGGCTGGTTCTGGTTTTGAGTGGCTGGGCAGCTGTTGGTAGTTATTCACCATAATGAGACTGGCAATCAACTCCATGGTGGAATCTGCTGGAAGCAGCTAAATAGCTGCTTTAGGAATGTGGTCTGCTTCCTATATATAAGGAGAAGTTTGAAGTTTGGCAATGGTCTACAGCTTTTTGACAGCTTGAACCCTGCATGTAGCCATGCCCTGCTGATCTTGGGACTTTTTTTCTGGATTTGAATTACTAGCCTGCCATGTTGTTTGGCAATATTGGGACTGTGTCTTTTCACTTGTCAACCTTGGGTTTGTCAGCCTCAGCAGCCAGCAGCTGTCTGAGTGAAGAAAAGCCTCCAGCTTCAGTGGTCTGGGAGAAGGAGGCAGAGCTGAAGCCCAAGGTTGAAAGGCTTTCACCCAGCTCCTAGAGCCTGGAACTTTGAACTCAGACTTCTAGCCTCCAAAATTGTAAAAGAATAAACTCTTGTTTGTTAAAGTTAACCATTTGTGATATATTCCTGTTAGAGCAACACCAGGTATCCCAAACAGCAACCTTATAAGATAGAATAGATTGTCCCTTATTGTTTCCAAGGGTGTAATCTTTTTAGAAGCACACTGCTATCTAATGCACAACCAGGGCTCTTTGAAATAAATGTTGTTGTTGTTGTTACATGTTGTCAAGTTGGACCCAACTCACAGTGACCCCTTCTTGGGTTACTGAGGCAGTATCACTACAGAAGTAGATTGCCTCATCTTCCTTCCGAGGAATGGCTGGTGGGTTTGCACTTCTA
>NW_006921823.1:4403591-4414611 GCF_000298275.1 Orycteropus afer afer | reverse complement strand
AAAAAAAAAAAAAAGCCAAACTCACTATTGAGTTGAATCTGACTCATAGTGACCCCTCCTTGGGTTTTCGAGGTGTATCTCTACCAAAGTAGATTGCCCAACCTTCCTTCCAAGGAGTGGCTGATGGGTTTGAACTGCTAGCCTCCTGGTTAGCAGTCAAATGTCTCAGGCAAATCTGAAATATATTAATGTCCTTTGTTTTTGTTCTGGTTACCTAGTGCCATCTGACAGAAATATACCACAAATGGGATGGCCTTAACAAACAGGAGTTTATTCTCTTACAGTTTGAAGGCTCTAAGTCTGAGTTAAAAGTGCCAGGCTCTAGGGGCTGGAAGAAAGTCCCTCAACCTTGAGGTCCAGCTCTGCCTCCTGCTCCCAGCCCACTGGAGCTAGAGACATTTCTTCACTCAGACAGCTGCTGGCTGCTGAGGCTGACAAACCCAAGGTTGACAAGTAAAAAGGCATAGTCCTGATGTTACCAAACCACACAACAGGCCATTAAGTCCACTGTAAGTCCCAAGGTCGTCAGAGCATTGCAGGCTGCTGAACAATGACATGGCTACATCCAGGATCCAAGCGTGCCATAAGCTAGAGACCATTCCCCAAGGCTTCTGCTTATATACAGGAAGCAGACCACATTCCCTAAGGCAGCTATTCAGCTGCTCATAGTAGATTCCACCATGGAGTTGATTACCAGTCTCATCATGGGGAATACTACATCCAGCTGTCCAGCCACCAGACCCAACCCAGTTAACACACAAACGGAACTACCACAGTTTTGATTAAAAAGTCCCAAATGAAATACAACTTATCTAATGCTTTCTCCATTCAGTAATAAAATAAATTTCATAGAGAAAAGAAGAAAGAGTGAATTGATGGGGACTTTCTACATTCTGTGGAATATTCCATCCTTAAAATTCCTTCCATATCAAGATATTTGTTGTATGCTTAAAATAAGTGTTGAGAGTTGCAATTTATGTTAAGCAGGGCTAGGAAATAGGGTTTGGAAGGCTACAGAAATACAGTAAATGTGAGGACAGGCTGGAGGCGGGGGTGAGTTGTGCTCTACAAACCTGGTTCACACCATATCTGGCTGGGTAATCTGTGGGTATCCACTGTCAAGAAGACACAAACATGTTCCTTTTTTAAATGGCAAAGATGGGGCTCTTTGATTCTGAAAAGACTGAGTATTTCCATCTTTTCCAACGACATCTCCACTTTTAAAGTGCAACAGTAGATTTCTAGCTCAGATTATTCAGAAAATTACAACAGATTTCTCAGTTTTGTTAAAAAGCAATAGTGGTAGTGGTGGGGGTAAAGGTGGTAAATGTATTGGCAGAGATAGGTGGGGTGATGGGATTGGTGAGGAGTAGTAGGTAAGAATGGTGGGAATAGGGAGCAGAGAGTGATGATAGAGATGAGGGGAGGTAGGTTGTGGATGGTGAGAATGGGTGATGAGTTGGTGAGGGAACTGGGGGTTGATATAAGTGAGCATGATGGGTGGTGGAGGTGGAGGTGGTACAAGTGATGAAAGTGGTAGGATGGATGTGAGGATATGTGATGGGGTGATGGGAGTGGAGTGTCATCTCATCTGTACCTAAAGAAGAGAGTCTCTGGTATTGTTAAAGTGTAAACAATGATAAATATTCACACCTATCTGAATTTTTTTCCAAACTAAAATAAAACCATATCAACTCAATTAGAAAATCCACATCACTTCTACAAAGGTTCCACTTCTCCCATGGACAGCCCTTGAGCCAGATTCTCACACATGTTCCAGGTAACCAGTGGGTCTCAGTTCTTGTTGCTTCTTAGACCCACCTGGAGGGAATGAGGGTTACCAAAGCTTAGGCCCACCCTCATCCTGGGAAGCATAGAGTTAACTGGAAAGGGGTAAGCCTACCTGTCAGCATCTTTAGAAGTTTCCAGTGCTCTGCAACTTCTTTGGCTGGCTGGGGAGTATAGCTAGCTAAAGATGGCTGAGAAAAACAAGCAGCAGCCTTCATTACCTTCTTCTCTTTTACTAAATATTTATACGAACCTGAAAAATAAGTGGAAAAATGAAAGAAGGAGGAAAAATTACATCCATCTTTATACCACCCTGATTTAGTTCTGGAGTCCTTGCATGGTGCAAAAGGCTAATATGGTTGCTAACTATAAAATTATAGGTTTGAATCTGCCTACAGGCACCTCAGAAGAAAATCCTGGCAATCTACTCCCAAAAAATCAATCACTGAAAAGCTTATGGAGTTCTACTCTGACACACATGAAGTCCCCACAAGTTGGATTTGACTTAATGGCAACTGGTGGTTATTGATAGTTCCTGATTTGGTCTATTTTATTCCAGTGTCTCTTGCTCTGGATTGGCTTGTTCATACTATCATAATCACAATGTACACAAACTTCACATCTTGCTTGTTTTACTTACTGTCTTATAAACATATCTGTATGGTATTACATTGTCTTCACAAACATAATTTTCCTGTTCCAATTTTCAATGGCTTCATGTTACTCAACTGAAATGGATGCATAACATTTTGCTCATTTACCCAGTCCTTTATTGTTAACGATTTTTTGTGTTATTTTTGATTTTCCACTGTTTGGGTAAATATTTTTGTGCATAAGGCTTTTCTTATATTAGAATTATTTCACTTGGATATATTAGTCGGCTATGCACTGTACAGCTCCAAGGGGTGCCATTTACATCAGTTATGTATGCAACATATGTATACAATGTGTTCTGAAGATGTTGTTATTGTTAGCTACTATTGAGTTGGTTCTGACTCATGGAGACCCCCTACAAAACAGAACAAAATGCTATTTGCTTCTGCCCCATCTTATGATTGTTGGTATGCTCAAGTCCATAGTTGAGGGTATTGTCACTCTAAAAAAACTCACTGCTGTAGAGTCAGATCTGACTCATAGTGACCCCTCCTTGGGTTTCTGAACCTTCCTTCAGAGGAGTGCTTGCTGGGTTTGAACTGCCAGCCTTCTGGTTAGAAGTCAAGTGCCTTAGGCACTATGCCACCAGAGCTCCCTGAGGCTATTGTACTGACTTACAACTCATCTTCCAGCACTATAGTAGACAATATTCTGTTGCAATCCACATGGTTTTCACTGCCTAATTTTTCAAAGTAGATGGCCAGGCATTTCTTCCCAGCCTGTCTTAGTCTGAAGGTTTTACTAAAATCCACTCACCATGGGTGACCTTGCTTGTATTTGAAATACTGTGGCATAGGCTTCCATCTTTATAGCAACATGCAAACCACCATAGTACGATAAACTAACAGATGGGTGGTGGTTGTGATGATTACCCTCATAATATGTTCTAAAGACTCATTAGATAATATTTGAGAAAAGATGTGATGTCTGTATAAAGTACTTTTCATTTGAAAATTGGAAAATACTGTCATGGGGTTAGAAATGTGAGTTTTCTTGGCATTTCTGTAGTAGTCATGTGGTGTGCTATTGCTCTCCATTTCTCACCCCTATAAATTCTCTTTTGCTTAAAGGACTTTATGATTTTTAGTTACTGTGAAGTGCAGACAAGTAGTCAATGATGTATCCTGAGAAGAAGGCCCTCAACATCCAGTAACAAATCATCAAACACAGAGCCATGCCCATTCCCAAGTGACATGAGTGGGATTGGGACATAGTTAAGTTCTTGATTCTTGCTGTGTTCAATTTGAAATTAGGAGATATTATCTATTCTGCTGTTTCCTGCTCTCTCCCTTCCTTTCTGGTCACTGGCTTAAGTTTCTTTTCTTCAGTGACAAAACCCAGTGGGTCATGAGTTTCTTAACTGATCAGGAAAACAGAAGAGCTCAAAAACTTTATGGATGTCAGTTTGTCATTTTTTTTTCTGGTGAGACAGTTTCACAGTTGCTTTGGAAAGGGAAAACAAACGTGCAAGCCTGCGTCCTTGGTGATGCCACTTCTGCTTTTTTAAAGCTACAAAATAACTTGATTTTTCATCCCTAGTAGAAGTCCTTCAGTGTGAGTGAAGGGTTTGGCCAGGACTCGGTGGTCCTTGATCCTCTAGGACAAAATGCTCCCCTGATCACTGATAGGAGCAGTGGTCACTAACTTTGCCTGGACAGTGGAATCACCTGGGGGATTAAAAAATACTGATGCCTGGGTGCCATTCACACTGTATATGCTGATGGGGTGGGCCTGGGGTGCGTCCCAGGTGTCAGGAACTTCAAGACTCCTCAGGTGATCCTGTAGCATAGTTGTTTGAGAACCACTGCACAAATAGTACATCTTTTCATCCATAACACCTAACAGAATGAGGAATTCAATTCTGTACACTTATAAGGCTTCTATTTCCAATAACAAACTTCAACATCTCCTGGCCTGAGGGTTATATATTCTGAGCCTGCCTACAAAAACTTGGGTATGGAGGGGGGGGCGGGGGAAGAAAAGGAACAAACAAACAAAACCCACAGTTAATTACTTGAAAAAGCAACAGTTACTAACTAATTAACTAAATTTAATGACTTATGAAATCCTAGCTTACCAGTCTAGCTAAGTAGTTACACTTTTAAACTTAGTTTGATTAAATAAATTACAATGTATATATTTCCTACCTAGGGGACTGTTGTTAGGTAATTGCTTTTTCAGTCTATCTTCTCTGCCAGCTGCTTACTCTCAAGATGAGGAAACTGATAGAAGATGCTGAAAGGGCTGTGCTGGGCCCGCAGACAGGGCCTTCTAGTGGGCCAGGCCAATGTCAGCCTATTTTCAGACTTTAAGGCAAGTGACAAGTGTCTTCCTTCTTTGTGATTTTGGAAGAGAAGAAAGAATTAGAGAAGGAGCCCAATTGTCAGCTCTTTCCAAAAGCTCTTGCTTTTTCATTCAAAAAAGCATAATCTTCAAGTCAGAAATCATGTCCTGAGACTTTGCTGAATTCACCAGTTGACTTTCAGTGCATCATAAAGGCCACTTGAGTCAGAGCAGAGTTGATCAGATTCCTGATTAAGTTGGAAGAAAGGAATAAATAAGAAAGGGAAGTTTTTCATTACTGTATAATTTTTTTAAATTGTCTTTAATTGATTATGCCTGTGAATAAGGTAGGTGCAGTCAGAAGAAGATGATCCTGCTTGTGTGATTTCATGGTCTCTGGTTTTGGCTGGGTATGTTCATAACACAGTCAGTGGTGATGGTAGATGAGACCAACCACATTCTTCTGTGTAATCACTGCAGTACTGAAATAAGCACAAATTAAAAACTAGCTTCTGAGTACAAAGATGGTACAAATAGTTAACATGCTTGACTGTTACTGAAAGGTTAGTAGTTCAAGTCCATCCAGAGGAATCTCAGAAGAAAAAGTTGGTAATTCACTTCTGAAAATTGGCCATTGAAAACCTATGGAGCACAGTTATACTGACACACATGGGATCACCGTGAGTTGAAGTTGACTTGACAGCAAATGATTTAACCTCTAATTTTTATATACAGGCAATCTTTTTTTTTTTTTTTTATAATTATAGTCATAATTTTATGCAACCATTCCACTATTTATTTCCAAAACTTTTTTTCTATTACCCCAAACAGAAACTCATTACCCATGAAGCCGTAACTCCCCATTCCTCCCTTCTCCCAGCCCCTGGCAACCATTAATCTACTTTTGTTTCTATGCAGTTGTCTATCCTAGATAATTTGCATAAGTGGGATCAAAGAATATTTATCCTTTGGTGTCTCTTTCCCTCAGAATAATGTTTTCAGTTCATTCATGTAGTAGTATGTATTAGAACATCATTTCTTTTTATGGTTGAATAATATTCCATTGTATAGATATACCACATTTTTTCCATTTTTAATTCATTCATCTATTGATGGACATTTGGAGTGGAATTATTGGATCTTGGTTTTGTTTTTGTTTTATGGTAGCTCCATTTTGAGGAACCAACAAATTTTCTTCCACAGCAGCTGCACAATTTTACATTCTGAGGGAAGTCATTTTAAAGAACAAGATTGAAATATTCTTGTAGATAATTTGCCACTTTCCACTCTTGTCTTCCTGGAATAATTGTCCCAGGATGGAGTCCAAAAGTTTAGCCTCTGCTGCCTGAGCACTCTGTGGGTTGTTGGGTAGATTACCTTACCTGTATCTCAGCTTCCCCATCTGCAAGTAGAAAACAATAGTAAATATCTCTTACAGTAAAGAGAGCTAAATCAATTAACATATGGGAAGGAGGCTTAAGAGAGTGCTTAGATCAGAGGAAATACTTAAATCAATATGAGCTGACTCTTTATAAAAGGATAATAATAATGACATTCCTAGCTGGTAGGAGGGCTGTGAGGATTACCTATTGTGCCTGGAAGACCCCTTGCTCCTCTCCCTTAACACTTATTATCTTCACTGCCAGGGGGAATTGAGGTACCTCTTACAAGAGATATATTTTCTCTTTCATTGGTTTAAACACAGAATCTGGAGACTCCAGAAAGCCATCACACATTACTGCCTGTGAACAACACCAAACCAGTAAAGTGTGTCAGATGTTGAAGGACTTGTGTGTCAGGTTGTCATGAAACAACATAATGGTTGTTGTTGTCTAATTGGTCCGTGATTCATGGCAACCCCATGCTCAATAAGATCTGATCACTGTGATCCATAGAGTTTTCACTGGCTGATTTTCAGAAGTAGATCAGCAGGTCGTTCTTCTTAGTCAAACTTAGTTTCAACGGAAGCTCCACTGAAACCTGTTCAATATAAAACAACATGTTAGTCTCCATGTATACATGGAACTGCTCCAGGGACAGCCCACAGTAAGCCAGCCCTGGGACCAGCGAAGGCAAGTGTTTGCATGCATAGAGCCACCTCAGGGTAGGCTGCAGTAAGCCAGCCCAGGGATCAGTGGAAGGTGGGTGTTTGCACCCCAGGGGCAAACTGGGTAAGCATGTAGGATGGAGAAGGCCAGGAAATGAGCAGAGCAGTTTGGAACAACTAGGGGAGACAAACTTGTCTGTCAGTTTGTAGTACTCTGGTGGCTTGAGTGTTGCTGTGAGGCTGGAGGCTATGCCACTGGTGTTTCAAATGCCAGCAGGATTACCCATAGTGGATGGGTTTCAGCAGAGCTTCCAGACTAAGACAGACTTGGAAGAAGGAAGAAGGCATCCACTTCTCAAAGAACTGGCCAGTGAAAACATTATGAATAGCAGTGAAACACTGTTTGATATATTACTGGAAAACTTTATAAATAGCCTTGAAATGCTGCAATATAGTGCCAGAAAATGAGCCCCTCAGGTGGGAAGATACTCAAACTATGACTTGAGAAGAACTGACTCCTCAGAGTAGAGCTGACCTTAATGATGTGGATAGAGTAAAGCTTTCAGGATCCCCATTTGCTGATGTGGTACATCTCAAGATGAGAAGAAACAGCTGCAAACATCCATTAAGAATCAGAACATGGAATATACTAAGTATGAATCTAGGAAAATTGGAAGTTGTCAAAAATGAAATGGACTGCATAAAGATCAATATCCTAGACATTAGTGAGCTGAAATGGACTGGTTTTGGCCATTTTGAATCAGGCAGTATCACTACAGAAGTAGATTGCCCAACCTTCCTTCTAAGGAGTGGCTGGTGGGTTTGAACCACCAGCCTTCTGGTTAGTAGTCTTAGGCACTATGCTACTACAGCTCCTCAGACAATCATATAATCTACTATGTCAGGAATGGGAAATTGAAGAAGGTGTGTAATTCATCATCACAAGGAATGTATCAAGATCTATCCCGAAGTATAATGCTATCCATGTAGGATAATACCCATAAGCCTACAAGGAAGATGAGTAAATACTACTATTATTCAAATTTATGCACCAACCACCAAAGTCAAAGATGATGAAATTGAAGATTTTTACCAACTTTTGCAGTCTGAAATTAACTGAACATGCAATCAAGATATGTTAATTATCATTAGTGATTGGAATACAAAAGTTGGAAACAAAGAAGAATCAGCAGTAGTTGGAAAATATGATCTTGGTGATAGAAATGATGCTGGAGATCATATAATAGCATTTTGCAAGACTAATGACTTATTCATTGCAAATAACATAAATGGTGGCTATACACACGGACTTCACCAGGTGAAATACACAGGAATTGGATAGACTACATATGAGGAAAGAGAAGATGCAGAAGTTCAATATCTTCATCCAAAATAAGGCCAGGAGCTGATTGTGGAACCATCAACTGTTCATATGTAAGTTCAAGTTGAAGCTGAAGACAACTAAAACAAGCCTATGAGAGCCAAAATGTGGCCTTGATTATGTTCCACCTGAATTTAGAGACCATCTAAAAAATAGATTTGATCCATTGAACTCTAATGACCAAAAACCAAAGGAATTGTGGAATGACATCAAGAACATCATCCATGAAGAAAGCAAAAAGTCATTAAAAACACAGGAAAGGAAGAAAAGACCACAATGGATGTCAGAAGAGACTCTGAAATTTGCCTTTGAATAGAGAATAGCTAAAGCAAATGGAAGAATGACAGGATAAAAGAGCTGAACAGATGATTTAAAAGAGCAGCTTGAGAAGACAGAGTCAATTCTTATATGAAATGTGCAAAGACCTGGAGTCAGAAAACCAAAATGGAATAACACATTCAGCATTTTTCAAGCTGAAAGAACTGAGGAAAAAATTTAAGCCTCAAATTGCAATATTGAATGATTCCATGGACAATATGTGGAATGATGCAGGAAATATCAAAGGAAGATGGAAGAACTACAAAGAATCACTGTACCAAAAAGAATTGGCATATGATCATCCATTCCAGGAGGTGGCATATGATCAAGAACCAATGGTATTAAAGGAATAAGTCAAAGCTGCATTGAAGCAATTGACAAAAAACAAGGCTCCAGGAATTGATGGAATACCCACTGAGATGTTTCAACAAATGGATGCCCCGCTGGAGGCACTCACTCAGTTATATCAAGAAATTTGGAAGATAGCTACCTGTCCAACTGACTGGAAGAGATTCATATTTGTACCCATTCCAAAGAAAGGTGATCCCACAGACTGTGGAGATTATCAAAAAATATCATTGACATCACATTCAGGTAAAATCATACTGAAGATAATTCAAAAACAGTTTTAGCAGTATATTGACAGAAAACTTCCAGAAATGCAAGCAGGATTCATAAAAGGACATGGAGTGAGGGATATCATAGGTGATGTCAAATGGATCTTGGCTGAAAGCAAAGAATACCAGAAAGATGTTTACTTGTGTTTTATTGACAGTCATTCGATTGTGTGGATCGTAAAAACTGTGCATAACATTGAGAAGACTGGGAATTCCAGAACACTTAATATATTTTTTGATGAATATATTTTTGTTTGAACAGAGCTAGGGGATACTGCATGGTTTGAAATCAGGAAGGGAGCATATCAGGACAGTATCCTTTCACTATACTTATTCAGTCTGTATGTTGAGCAAATAATCAGAGAAGCTGGACTATATGAAGAAGAACATGGCATCAGGATTGGAGAAAGAATCATTAACAACCTGAGACATGCACATGACACAGCTTTGCTTGCTGAAAGTGAGGCTGACTTGGAGCACTTACTGATAAAGATTAAAGACTACAGTCTGTAGTATGGATTACATCTCAGTAAAGAGAAAACAAAAATCCTTACAACTGGATCAATAAACAAATAGCATCACAATAGATGGAGAAAAGATTGAAGTTGTTAAAGACTTCATATTACTTGGTTCTACAATCAACGCCAATGGAAATAGCAGTCAAGACATCAAAAAATGTATTGCTTTGGGAAAATTTGTTGCAAAAGACCTCCTTAAAGTGCTGAAGAGCAAAAATGTCTCTTCGAAGACTAAGGTGCACCTAACCCAAGCCATGATATTTTCAATCACCTCATATCCTGCGAAAGTTTAACAATGAATAAGGGAGACCAAAGAGTTGATGCTTTTGAGTTTTGGTGTTGGTGAAGAATGCTGAAAGTACCACAGACTGCCAAAAGAACTAACAAATCTGTTCTGGAAGAAGTGCAGCTGGAATGCTCCTTGGAAGTAAGAATGGCGAGATTATGTCTCATCTATTTCAGTCATGTTGTCAGAAGGGAGCATTCTATGGAGGAGGATGTCATGCTTGGTAAAGTGTAGTGTCAATGAAAGAGGGGAAAGCCCTCAACAAGATGGATTGATGTAGTGGCTGCAGCGATGGGGTCAGGTATAGTAGGGATCATGAGGCTGGCACAGGATGGGGCAGTGTTTCGTTCTGTTGTACATAAGGTCATTATGAGTCAGAGTTGACTCGAAGGCACATAACAACAACAAGCTTCCACTGACAGACAAGTGGTGGCAGTGCCTGTGCTGCTCCAGCTGCCTATTTAATCCAGTACTACACATAGAAGTTGAGAATTCTACCCCTGAACTACCACTGCATATCCCCCTTTTTATAGAGTTTAGCATTATTCCTTCACGTGAACTCAGTCAAAAAGTACACACTGAATGTATGAACCTTTCTAGTAGTATATTAGGCATTTTAGTCAGAGCTCGGAGCTCTGCTGGTGTAATGCCTAAGGCATTTGATTGCTAACCAGAAGGGTTGTGGTCCAAACCCACCAGCCATTCCTCAGAAGGAAGACTGAGCAATCTGCTTCTGTAGAGATACTGCCTTGGAAATCCAAGGAGGGGTGGCTATGAGTCGGAACTGACTCGGCGGCAGTGAGTTTGTTTTTTTTTTTGATTTTTAGCCAGAGCTCATGTACAGCGACACACTTAATAGCTTTACATCATCTCTGTAATATTAACATCCTCTCCCTCTTAAGAATTTGTGAGTCAGAACATGTATAGGGTTGGCAGACAATGGTCCTATAAGTTTATGTGAATGATCAGAATTCCCAGGTGCATAGTAGAGCTGACAAGGGGCAAGATTGTGGTCATTGCTTGGTCACAGCCAGCTACCCAGAGGGACCGAGTAATTGAACCTGTGGGCTTGGGACCATAGTCGCAGGGGACATCAAGCTCAATTGGCATAACATACTATACAAAACA
>NW_006921823.1:4400233-4402812 GCF_000298275.1 Orycteropus afer afer | reverse complement strand
CACACACACACACACACACACACAAAAGATTTATGGCCTTGGAAACTTAATGGGAGTTGCTATGAGTTGGAATCAACTGGATGGCAGTGAGTTTGGTTTGGTTTGAAGGTCTTTAAATCTTCCAATGGCTAGCCCTCCAAAGCACAACACTCAGTCTCTATTCATCTGGACTAGCAGGAAGAAAGAGAGTCAGGATAAACCCCAAACCTTTTGCTGTAGTGTTGATTCCAACTCACAGCGACCCTACAGGACAGAGTAGAACTACCCCATAGCATTTCCAAGTTTGTAAATCTTTACAGAAGCAGATTGCCTCATCTTTCTCCCGTTGAGCAGCTGGTGGGTTCAAACCACCCACCTTTTGGTTAATAGCCAAGAGCTTAACCACTGCATCACCAGGGCTCCTTAGAGACAAGAATAATAATAATAAAAAAAAAAACCTCACTGCTGTCCAGTCGGATTTGACTCATAGTGACCCCTCTTTGGGTTTCTGAGGTGGTATCACTGTGGAAGTAGAGTCAGGAATAGGAGGGTGAAATGGAATGTGTGGCTAATTGCTTCCATGAACAACTGCCTCCTTTGTGGTGAGACCAGAAGAACTGGATGGTACTTGATGACCATTATTGAACGTTTTGATCAAAGCCCAATAGAAGAAGAATTCTGATCAAAAGGGGAAAAAATACAGAACAGAATTTCAAAATTTCATAGATTCCAGACTTTCTGGACCCATAGAAGCTAGATGAACCCCTGAAACTACTGCCCTAAAATAAACTTGAAACCTTAAACCAAAAATATCCCCTGAAGTCTTCTTAAAACCAGATAGTGGTTTAGTTTAGTTGACAAAGTATGTCTGCCTTGAGCGTTGCACTCTTGTAAGATCTATCCACATGGCATTAGATTGACAACAGCAACTAGAAAGGTTACCCAGGAACTTTAGGGGGCAATGAGTTTATGTTACTGGGGGAGGAATCACTCAGAAAAGGAGGTGAGAATGGTCACACAACTGGAAGAATGTGGTTGATGTCACTGAATTGTACATGGTGAAACTTGAATTGATGTATGCTTCTTCCATGTATGTTCTCAACAACAAAAATAAATAATTTAAAAAGAAAAAGAAAAAGAATTTATGAGTCAGCTATAAAATTTTTCTAAAGATAATTTTGCCTGAGATGATTTATTTCCTTCATTCCAATAAATTATCAAACACTCTTCTCTAGTTTTCTATATTTAGAATGAATCAAACAAAACTATTTAATCTTTACTCAGTGTAAATTCTTTATCTTTGATTAAAAAATATATTATCTTCTCTAAACCTTTTACAGAGCACCTCTTGTGGTACAGTGGTTAAAACATTTGTCTGCTAACCAAAATGTTGGTGGTTCAAACCCACCAGCTGCTCTGCAGGAGAAAGATGAGGCAGTCTGCTTCCTCAAAGATTTAGAGCCTTGGTAACCCTATGGAGCAATTTTACTCTGTTCTCAGGATTGCTAAAGGGTTGCTATGAGTCAGAATCCACTCAAAGGCAGTGGGTTAAACCATTTATATATTCATTTATGGTTAATCACTTGTTAATACTTATCCATGCTTTGTAACTCAAAAGTCCCAAAGGATGGAATGTTTCATTTCAAGAGGCTCTGAAATCATTTGAGATGAATGAGAGCCTATTGTAGTAAATCAGAAGATAGGCTGATGTTAGCGATGATGGGGGTCAAGCATGGGACAAGTCAAGTGAGGTAGGAGTTGGTGGGAGGCCTGTACAGTACTTGGGACTTCCTATACAGTTGTCTTGTGATTTCTATGTCTGGAGTATGCTGAGGTTGTTACTTGCAAGTGAAAATGAGCAAAATGTGGACTCTCAAGAGGTATGTCAGAAAAAGTTGTCAACTGTCCTTTAGGACTATCTTTTTTTTTTTTTTTTCTCACATTCTGAGAAAAATATGATCTTGTTTCAGATTCTACAAATGTGGGGATAGATAATTATTTTTTAACATCTTCTGTGAAATAATACATACTTGACAACTTTGTTTATTCCATACTACCTGATTACCATTTTATTTTTCTTTCCTTTCACCTTTTTTTTTTGTTGTTGTTTGACATTTCTGCTAGTCAGTGAAAAAACAAGTCTGCTGCAATTTTAATAGCCTAAGAAATAAGAACCCTTGATTCTGGTGAAGTTCTTTCTCTTACTCATTTATAAAATGGAAATGACAAACACCTCTTGGGAACACTGTGGGCATTAGACAACTATTAGAAATGACTGTTAATTACAAATGGGATAGCTCTTTCTGTGGTCAGGAACAAAAGACTGACATGAGTAATGTCTAGTGAGTTTACTCTTTGATACAAGTGCCAGGCATGATTAGATTTTTCCTACAAATTATACAATTAGTGGGATGGGCCTCCCTAATGGTAGGATCTGTTGGTTGCTCATTCAGAGTTTCCAGGATTGTCATGGAGACTGTCAGTGCAAACGTCTTTATTTATTTATTTATTTATTTAAATTGTGATTTGGGTGAAGATTTACAGAGCTAATTCACTTTCCATACAGCAGTTCACATATACTTTGTCTCATGTCATTGACC
>NW_006921823.1:4389233-4398458 GCF_000298275.1 Orycteropus afer afer | reverse complement strand
CCCAATCTGTAGGTTCTCTTTTGACTCTTTTGGAGAAGTCTTTGGAAGCACATAAAAATTTAATCTTTAGAAGGTCCTAATCATCTGGTTTCTCTTCTGCTGTTTGTACATTTTGAATTCGGCTTGGTAGTCTATTTATGCCATGTACTAAGGCCCTTAAATTTGACCCTAAATTTTCCTCGAGGAACTGTATAGTTCTAGGTTTCACATTTAAGTGTTTGATCCATCTGGAGTTCGTTTTTGTGTGCGGTATTAGGTACAGGTCTTGTTTCATTTTTCTGCAAATGGATCTCCAGTTAGTGCAAATGTCTTTAAACTGTCTATGGTATCTCTTAAAGATGAGATGTCAAACTGAGGACATCAGATTCTAAACTATCTCCATGTAATCCTGAAGAAAATAATCCCAGCGTATACAAAGCCAGAGTCTGTAGCTAAGGTGACAGTCATTGAGCATGTCTACACAAGGCTCACAAGGAGTGGAAAAGTCCTGAACTCTCTTTACTGAACCTAAAACTACACACTGGCTAACATTTTTGTTCCTAAGATGCTCAGTTTAAACCATGCACAAATCAAGTGAGGTAGGAGTTAGTGGGCTGCGTGTGTTGTACAACCCTGGAATGTGAGAATCAGACTGAATTTAACCTGACCTTTCTGGTCTACCCCAAGCCATTGCAGTGGGTAAGGCTAGATGTAAATCCAATAAGCATACTAGAATCAACGTGGAGGATGCTACTGAAGGGATCCAGTGTCCCCATTATGCCTGATCCAAGTCCATTTACAAGCCACAGGAACTGTCTTGCTTGTAATAAATAATTATTCATAATATCTGTCTAATGTACATGAAGTTTCCAAGAAGAGTTTTGTCATTCTCATTGTGTAAATAGTAAGAGATGAGAGAACTTGATCAGAACTCATAGATTTTCTTTCTTGGACTATTTAACCTAGATAATACTTTACTTTTTAACTGGCCAGCATAAATGTAAAAAGAAAAAGAAAAAGACAATAGTGGCTGAATGGTATGTGTTTTGGTTACCTAATGCTGCTCTGATAGGAATATACCACAAATGGGATGGCTTTAACAACAGGAGTTTATTCTCTTACAATTTGGAGGCTTCAAGTCTGAGTTCAAAGTGCCAGGCTCTTGGAGCTGGGTGAAAGCCCCTCAACCTACCTTGGGCTTCAGCTCTGCTTCCTGCTCCCAGCCCACTGAAGCTGGAGGATTTTTCTTCACTTGGATAGTTGCTGGCTGCTGAGGCTGACAAGCCCAAGGTTGACAAGTAAAAAGCCACAGCCCCAATATTACCAAACAACATGGCAGGCCATTGATTCAAGTCCATTGAAAGTCCTAAGGTTGGCAGAGCATGGCAGACTACTGAACAAAAACTCAGCTGCATGCAGTTCAAGCATGCCATAAGCCAGGAAGCATTCCCAAATCTGCTTATTATATATAAGAAGCAGACTACATCCCTAAAGCAGCTACTCAGGTGCTTGTGGTAGATCCCACCATGGAGCTGATTGCCAGTCTCATCATGGGTAACAACTACCACTAGCTGCCCAGCCACTCAACCAGGCCCAGCCGAGTTGACACACAACCTTGACTATCACAGTATGGAATCAACATAAGGCTCTTAGTAGATGACCAACTACCTAGTAAAAATAATGGTTTTGACCCTTTATTGAGTTTCTATTATGTGTCAGGTACTGTACTTTATATACATTACCCCTCCAATAAATAATAGTGTATCTAATTCTTAGGTGAAGAAAGAGAAGCTCCAGAACAGAAATGAGAATGCTCTTGCATTGTAAAGAATGTAACCAATGCCACTGAACAATTTGTGTAGAAATTGTTGAATAGGAACCTAAATTGCTGCGTAAATTTTCACTGAATACACAATAAAGTATTATTTAAAAAAAAAAAAAAAACCCCATGAAATATAGGAGGATAAAATCAGTAAGAGAGGAAATTAGGGCAAGAAAAAGATAAGGATAGAAAATAGAACAAAGTAGTAGATAGGTTAGTGCACAAAAGTGGACCACAAACTTGGCTCAATAACTTCTAGAAGTCAAAGCAAAATAAAAACAGAATTCACAGCATCCAAAAGGCAAAACATCAGTTTATTAATAAAGGACTAAGACAAATTTCTCCTATATGGGGCTAATGAGTGAAGAAGTGGCCCTGGTCATAATGTTTT
This sequence comes from Orycteropus afer afer, assembly GCF_000298275.1. Lineage (NCBI taxonomy): Eukaryota > Metazoa > Chordata > Mammalia > Tubulidentata > Orycteropodidae > Orycteropus > Orycteropus afer. The sequence goes on along the minus strand of NW_006921823.1, from coordinate 4,396,266 downwards.
CCTTGCATAGATTTAATAGGATTTAGTCTGGTTGTTGTCTGTAGAGAACCTCAATGAGGACAACATTCTTGCACCAAATGCAATTCAGAAAAAACAGTTCTATGAGGGGTCAGAGCAATGCTAAAGTGTACTGTTTTCTAATGGATTGGCTAGAATGCAAGGAAAATATTGGAATTTAGAATATCTAAAAAATATGGCACGACTACATATCCATTAAACAATTAGTCCTCCCTGGAAAATATTTTGTTGCATCCAACAGAGTTGAGGGCTCTATTCCATGGGGAAAAGCTAGAGTATAGATATTCAATGCTGCTTAACTAAGTGGGTTTTTGCTGTTGTTGTTGTTTGCCGTCGAGCAGTATCACTACGGAAGTAGGATTGCCCAACCTTCCTTAACTAAGTGGGTAGTAGAATGGATACTCTGTCATGAAACTCAAGATGCCTCATGGAAAGATTGGTACTTTGATTGGTGTGCAGATGGGCTGTTACACAGATAGGACCAAGGATTCCTAAAAAATGCAAACAAGCAGGCAAGTAGGGGCCCATTCTGTATCCTATAGAGCAAGGCAAAGATGATTTTAGTCTGGGCAATCTTTCATACTAGACATTCCCAATTGTAGCTAAGTGAAACTGCACATAAAATTGCATGGTCTGACAAATTGCTATGATAATCACATTGTTTTTCTGGATATGATGGCATATTATTTGCCATTAGGTCAATTCCAACTCACAGAAACCTGCATTGGGTTTCCAAGGCTGTAAATTTTTAAGGAAGTAGATCTCCTCATCTTCCTTCCGTGGAGCATCTGGTGGGTTTGAGCCATTGACCTTTTGATTAGCAGCCAAATGCCTTATCCACTGCACCACCAGAGCTATACATATTATTGGGCAGTGCAAGGTAATTCTGGAAATTTGTGTTTTCTTTTGTTAGTTAGGTCCAAGTGGAGGGCATATCAGAGAAAGGAAGTTCTGAAGAAAGACAGAGGCACTGTCATGTAAGGTTGAGAGGAAATAGTAGGATAAATTTTAAGGATAGAAGGACTTTTAGAGAGTGAGAGAAGGAAGGAGAGAGAGATACAGAGAGAGAGACAGAGAGAGAGAGGGAGGGAATGCACTTGATGGATTGCTCAGGAAGGACTGGCTGCTGAGTCTATTTTGACTCATGGCGACCCTGCTTTGTGTGTCAGAGTAGAAGTGTGCTCCATAGCATTTTCAATGGCCGATTTTTCTGAAGTAGATTTCTAGGGCTTCCAGGCCTTTCTGTCAAGAAACCTCTGGGTGAACATGAACCACCAACATTTTGGTTAGTAGCCAAGCACATTTGCACCACTCAGGGACATTGAGGGGAAGGCAGCAGTAGGCCAAAGGCAACATTGGAAAAGGCCAGAGAGAGTCAGTCTTCACCTGAGGGAGCAGGGAGTAAGTTTCAGGGCTAAGCAGCTCCTCAGAGAGGTGATGGTCTAAGTCAGGATCTTGGCTAGTGGAGCAAGTTCTGGCAGAGCATCTCCCTTTGCCTCTTCTGCACGAAGACAGTAGTATAGATGGTGTTTTCTTCTAAGTAAATTTCTTCCCTTTAAGAGTGTGTTAGGAATACTTATGAGGGAAGGCATTCAGGATCTCTAGTGGGATATTTCCCTAGGTTTCTTGGTAGGAACTCAAGCTAAATACTTGTTTTGTTGTTGTTTTCTGATGCAGCATATCTTTAGTTCTTCCTGTGGCTGGTATGGCCTTGAGAGATGAGGTTATGACTATCGGGAATAATTCAGCAAAGCAAATGATGACCAGTCTTGTAATTGGTAATCTACTAGATCTTGTCCATATAAAAGGGACATTCAGTAAGCATTTTCCTAAATTATAGTTCTGGACTAACATTGTAGATGAGAAGGGAGAGAGGGCAGTAAAAAAAAAAAAAAAAAAAGAGAGAGAGAGAGAGATCCAAACATAGTTGGTGGCAGAGCAGGAATTTAGACTCCAAAGTTTATGATATCTAGCTTTAAAGTTTATGACCTTATCTATGCAGCAAGCCTAGACTGGACATTTTCCAAAAGATGCTCCTCAACTTGTGTTTTCTACTCAAATAAATTGGCCACTTAGTATAAATGTGTATAAGCTGATTCTTTTCCCCTGAAGAGCCTTTAATTTTCTCTAATGCATTGTAAATCTTTAGGAGAGAAGATGTAGGTTCTATAAATTATATGACAATAAATGCTTTCACTTTGGAATTTCTATTAACAGCTCATAAATTTGGCTTATGGATCACCAGTTTGTACAATGCTAGATGTCTTTGTCTCCTGGGACTGTCATAAGAAAATACAACAAAGTAGGTATAGCTTTAAAAAACAGACATTTATTTTCTCACAGTTTTGGAGGCTCAACATCCAAATCAGAATTTTGTCCTTGTTCATTCCTTTTGTGGACCTCTCTCAGTTTCTGGTGGCTGCTGGCAATTGCTGGCATTCCTTTGCTGCTTATAGATGCATCTGTCTTCATTGTCATAAGCTGTCTGTCCTCCTCCTCTGTGTTACTCATTGTTTTGTCTTATCTCGTGTGTGTGTTATTTGGGTGAAAGTTTACAGAGCAAATTCATTTTCCATACAATAGTTCATATACATTTTGTTTCTCGACGTTAATTGCAGTCCCCATAATGTATCAGCTCCCTTCCCACATCCTCACTGTGGTTATTTTTCCATGTGTCTTCTTATCTATACATCCCTGCCCTCTGAGCTAACTGTGCCCTTCTGGTATCCCCTGGTGGATTGTTCTAAGGAGTGTGTCTGCCTTGTCTAAATGTTCACATTATACACGTGTTTATAGTTTGGCTGGAAGCCATGGGAATAAGTTCAATTCCAGCCCCAAAGCATGACTAGGAGCCATGGTCTCAAGGGTTTCACCAGTAACTCTGGTCTTTTTCATGATTTTGAGTTTTGTTCCACATTTTTCTCACACTCTATCCAGGATCTCATACTTTGATCCCTTTCCAAGTGGTTGACAGTGTAGCTGGGCACCATCTAATTCTTCTGGTCTCAGAATCATGAAGGCTGAGGTTCTCATGGTCTGCTAGTGCCTTGGACTAATTGTTTCCATACATCTTTAGTTTTCTTCATTCTTCTTTGCTCTGGATGAGGAGAGACCAATTGTTGCAGCAGATGGCTGCTGGCAAGCTTTTAAGACTAGTCGCTACTCACCAAAGTAGGATATAGAACAATGTTTTTGTGTAGTATGTTATACCAATTGAGTTTGATGTCCCCTGTGACCATGGTCCTGAGCCTATGAGCCCAGTGACTCATTCTCTCAGAGGGTTTGGCTATGGCTAAGAAGTCACCATAACTTTGCCCTGTTAGCTCTATCATATAGATGGACATTCTTATAGCACATACAAATATGTTTGTAGAAATATCATTGCCAACCTTACATATGGTCATGGGTATATTTCCTTTTGCCTAGACATACCTGATCATTTAGCTAATCTATCTATATAACTCCTATCACTCCCTTTTTATAAGTACCACTCAGAAGAATTAGGATTAAGACCCATGCTACTTTGGTATTATTACCTTGTTTGACTCAGCTGATAATAAAAGAAAAAACTCTATTTCCCCAAACAAGGTTACATTCATAGGTACGAGGGCTAGGACTTCAACATATCTTTTTGGAGGAGACAATTCAATCTATAACACCAGGTAAAGGTATTTGTTACATATTGGACTGAAAAAGGTGTGCGTCAATGAAAGCAGGGCAAGGATTTGGAAAGGGAAAAGAGAAGAAGGCCCCCTAAAGCTGGCCCAGAAGATAAACTTCATTCTGCCAATCCTCCACCATACACAAGCCAAGGCTAGCTTTATATGTGTCAACTTTTGTCCCAGAAACCTAGAAAGAATGATATTAGATTCCCCACCCCACCACCCAAAAATCATATTTTTTTTGTTTATTATCTCTCAATCAAATTTGCTCCACTAAGAAGAATAATATAATGCCAGAAAAAAAATGAATGAACAAGAAACAGTGGGCATTCAATCCATAGAATTTCTTTCTCACAGACTTACTTGTTTAAAGAAGTTGTTTATGCTAATGGTGCAGAAGAAAAAATGGCATTATGAGTAGTGTCAACCAGTCAGTGTGGTTGCTATGATAATTGGCACCTGTTGCCAATAACTGCTTGCCTAAACCCAATCCCATAGCACATATTTATCAACAGTAATTCTCATAATCTTTCCTTTTTTTCTTAGGAAATCTAGAAAATGAAATATATGATGGCAGGGTAGAGATAGCCAAATGTCCCCAACTTCCATTTTTCCTTTCTTTCTTTTAGTAATTGAATCCTTCAGCATTTTAATTGAGCACAGGGACTCTCAACAAGATATTTTATTTCCCAGCCTACTTTTTTTTTTTTTTGCTAGATATGACCATATGATCAAGTTCAGGCCAGTGAGATGGAAGGGGAAGTGACAAGTGCCTTAAAACAGAAGCTGATTGCCCCTTACTTACTCCTCCTTCCTCCAACCAACTGGGAAATACGACAATTGAAGAAGTTGTCTGGGACTTACAGCTAGATGTCCTGTGTTCATGGTGGCAGAATTGTTGACTCAGCCCAGGCTATTGCCTTTGGCATGTTATATGAGAGGGAAATAAACTTATTTCATTTGTATTTTTAGTTCTCTATGGCCATTCAGCCTATGTCCCAACTCATAAGTCCCAATGGTGGAAGTCAACTTAAAATGGATCATTACTATAAGAGAATCTCCCATTGCCTTTTCTCTCTCTCTCATTATTTTAAAACAATGATTGAGTATCTTTTACATGTCTGAGTCTGTGCAAGGAGCTAAATTTTCCACATCCCACATTATCAAGGCAGATGCATTTACTAAATGCAACTTTGAAGAAGGAGGTTAAGGAGATTGCAGAAGCAATACAGGGCAGGTACTTACAACTGTTGACATGCAAGAGTGCATGTTTCACTCTCATTTAATAGATAAAAATCAATATTACTACTAATTTTTATCTTAAATGTTCACTGGGCAGGAACTGTATGTATCTAAGTGAAATGTTGGCAGTTCAGGTCTATCCATAGTTGCCTTAGAACACAGGCCTGGTGATCTATTTCCCAAAAGTCAGCCATTGAAAATTTTACACAGTTTCACTCTGACACACACGGGGGTTACTGTGAGTCAGAATAAATTCAAGGTCAACTTGTTTTTAGGACATAAATAATAATTGGCCTTTCTTCATTTGATCTAACAAACACAAGAAAGAAAAACATGCAAAGAAAAAATACAAAGTCATTTCTCTTGAAGTAAATGGAGAAGTGTGTGTAGTCTTGCAGAAGCAGTACAGTATTGTAGGTCTGGAAATGCATGGGCTCAGGGTTTAAGATTTTGCAAAAGGAAGAAGTAAAGATTCTTAAGTCCTTTCCCACTTTATCACAATATGATTCTGTGGCAGATTCTATTTCCCAATAATGGCCTTAACACAATCTCCCACCTCACAATCAATGTAATCTTGCACCCTACCCTTTGAGAGTTGATGAGTCCAAATTGCCTCCTCTTGAATCTGGCCTAGCCATAGTGACTGGTAGTCAATAATAATAAAATAATGGTTCTTTGGGAATGATGATGTATGACTTCAAAAGCTAGGTCAAGGGAAGCCTTGTAGCTTCCGCCATGGTGCCTTGGAAAACTCATTCTTCAAGGGCTCCCTCTTGGTATTATTCTGTGAGAAGCCCAAGCTACAAGAGAGGCCATGTGTCAGCTCTCTGGTTGACCAACCCACCTGAGCCCAGCCTTCAAGTCATGTGAGAGATGCCTCCAGATTATATCCCCAGTGGTTTTAGTCTCCCCAGCTGACGGCCCAGGTATTGTGGGGGCAAAGACAAATCCAACCCCACTTTATAGTCCTCTGTCCAAATTCCTGACCCACAGAATTTGTGAGTATGAATTGTTATTTTATACCACTAAATTTAAGGTGGCTTGTTTATTCAGCAGGAATAACAGGAACAGAACTTATTATCCTTCCTGTAGAGTACTTAAAATGGATCATTACTATAAGAGAATTTCCCATTGTCTTCTTTCTCTCTCTCTCTCATTATTTTAAAATTATGACTGAATATCTTCTACATGTCTGACTTTGTGCAAGGAATGTCACTTGAAATGAAAAAACACATTTAAAAAACGTATCTTGAGTTATCAATAGTGCTGGAAGTTTCCTATTTAAATTATCATGGTGAAAAATCACATTTAAGTATTAGGTGAGTGGAAGAAGGCCATCAAGTAGTAATATCAAAGGATATTCATTGCAGAAATCCAACACTGTAGAGATAAATGGACTACAATATGCTTACTTGTACAGTTTTGATCAGTAATAAAGGAGAGAATATAGACAGGTCTGAGGTGCCAGGATGTCAAAGGGTTTGAAAAGTTTTGGAACTAAGAATATATGTATATGACATTAAAAATCACTCACCTAGTCTGATGAGAGAAGTGATCAAACTTGGTCTTGGTATTAGGTCATCCATGGGCATCTCCATGGGGAAACTGTATGAATTTCCCAGGGCTGCCATAAAAAGTACCACACAGGGTTGGTGGTTTGAACCAACGGGAATTTGTTTTCTCACAGTTCTGGGTGCTAGAAGTCTGAATTCAAAGCATCAGAAGGGCCACACTTTCTGCAAGAGCTGAAGGGGGTGATACTTGTCTCTCCTAGTTTCTGGAGATCCCAGGTGTTCTTTGGCTTGTAGGATCCCTCACTCCAATCTCTGCCTGTTTTCACATAGTCATCTGCTCTCTGTGTGTCTCTGTCTCTGTGTTTCTTCTCTTCATTTAGAAGGACACCCTATTCCAGTAGGAGTCTCTGGATGGCACAAACAGTTAAGCACTCAACTGCTAGCCCAACTGTTGGTGATTTAAACCCAGACAGACCTAGCAATCTGCTTCTGAAAGTTCACAACACTGAAGAATCTATGGAGAAGTTCTGCTTTGCACATGTGGGTCTTCATGAGTCAAAACTGACTCAACAACAACTAACAACAACAGTAATAAAA
>NW_006921823.1:4374702-4381203 GCF_000298275.1 Orycteropus afer afer | reverse complement strand
ATTGGTGAAAAAAAAAAAAAAAACAACTTGTACTACAATATAACCTCATGTTAACTGATGAAACTTTCAAAGACACTATTTTCCAATGAAGTCAAATTCACAGGTACAACTTCATCATATCTTTTTGAAGGACACATTAATTTCATAATAGAAATGTTGAGAGCTTCTGCGGATGTGAAAAACAAAGGGCAAAGGAGGATTCAGTTAAGATCCAGAGGTGAAGCACTGAGAGTCCAGAGAGAGAGACTGTGAAAAACAGCATGGTCCTGTTGATCTTTCATCAGCCAGGGGATCAGGGATGGGCATACAAGTTCCCCCAAGCTGGCACTGCTGCTCATTCCCTGTTAGTGGCCTGGTTAGGATTCTAGACCTATCACAGCCCAAAGGGTAAGTCCAGCTGGCTTGGGACTGTCAGGTTCTGCCATTGCTTTGCTAAGAATTAGTGAATAATTCAATTAGGCTGTGGTGACACTGTTGTTTTTGTTGTTGTTAAGTGCCATCAAGTTGGACCTGACTCCTAGTGACCTCTCCTTGGGTTTCCGAGGTGGTATAACTATGGAAGTAGATTGCCCAACCTTTCTTCCAAGGAGTGGCTGGTGGGTTTGAACCGCCAACCTTCTGGTTAGCAGTCAAGTGCCTTAGGCACTATGCTAGAAACTAGGATATGCTGAATCTTCTGGAGCAGTGGCTCACAATAAAGTCTTCTTATTTTTGGTTACTAGGAATTTGCTTGCAATTAGACTCTATATAATATTTTACTTTTTATTTAATTGGTCATACTTTCACATGGTTCATAAATTAAAACAAGTTTTGTGTCAACAGTTTGCCTCCCTCATCTGCCTCCATCTGTCCCACATTCCCTCCCTCAGCCCCAGGTATCCACTTTCATTAGCTTTGTATGAATACTTCCAATTTTCTAGATACAAATGCAATAATACTACCTTTCTTTTTCCCTTTTTCACATGAAGAGCAATATTCCCTGCCTTTGCTTTTAAGGGAGAATTGAATCATAAATTTCTGGCTATAATGAAAATAATATCACATTTAATGATATTATGATGATGTTTTTATTGTTATTTTTCTAGAGAATTATTCTTGTGCCAAATACAGATTGAGACCTGGCTCTGTCAGGAAACAAAGATGTGCATTTTTCAATACATTTTAAACCCAGGCATGTTGTCTCTTCCATCCAGGCAAGCATGATTTAAGTGAAATGTAGAGATTTTCATTTAAACAAATACGTATTTTTAATTGGCAGCAGAAATGCAATGGAACTGTAGTCCACACACTAGTCTGTGACCCCTGTATGCAATATGAAAACCTCTATTGCTTTTCCCTTCCCTGCAATAGTTGAGGTGGACAAAATGATTTCCTCTGTTTTGGGATGTGGTTCAGAGACATGATAAAACATCAGTACTTCTATCTGGAACTGCTCATGGTTACAGAGTTTGTTTTGTTATCTTTTTTTTTTTTTTTCCCCTCATTATTTGGCTACATTGGGAATCTTTCATTGGAAAATTTACTTGGTATCTTTCTCCAAAGATACCAGATAAATTCTTGCAGTCCTTGGATGATCTGTATTCTTCTGTGCTTATTCTTTTAACTACACTACGTGAGTTCTCAGGAGCTCTAGTAGCATAGTGCCTAAGGCACTTGACTGCTAACCAGAAGGCTAGCAGTTCAAACCCACCAGCCACTCCTCAGAAGGAAGGTTGGGAAATCTACTTCTGTAGTGATACTGCCTCGGCAACCCAAGGAGGGGTTTGCTATGAGTTGGGTCCAACTCGACAGCACATAACAACAACAACAACAACAACAACAAACATGAGTTTTCATAGGAAAAGAGATAAGAGAAATGTATTGATATTTCTAGAGATGATATGAAAATCTAAATAGTTGTGATCAACTTAAATTGATATTACAGTTTCTGTTATTGATCAAATTGGGCCCCCACAAAAAATTATGAGTTGGAATCCTAACCCCTAAACCTGCGGATGTAACCTCATTTGGAAATAGTTTTCTTTGTTACGTTAGTGAGGCCATATCAGTGTAGGGTGTGTACCAACTTAATCAATTCTGAATTATAAGGAGCAGCATAGACACAGCAATAAGTAAGGACATGTAGGGGGAAGACAGATGTTATCTGAAAATGATGGAGTCAGATGAGTCAACAAGCTCAGAAACTGCAAGTATGCTGGCTATTAGAACCTGGAATAGATAAGGAAGGACCTTCCCTTAGAGCCACACATTAAATTCAGACTTCTAGCCTCCTGAACTGTGAAGAAAATAGTTTCATATTCTTTAAAAGTATTCTCTTGTGTTATTTCTGTTATAGCAGCAGTAGGAAACTAAGACAGTTTCCTAAAGGGGATCAGAGGAACATACCCTCAGTTGTTTGTTGTTAAGTGTTGTCGAGTTGGACCCAACTCATAGCGACCCCTCCTTGGATTTCCAAGGCAGTATCACTACTGAAGTAGATTGCCTCATCTTCCTTCCGAGGAGTGGCTGGTGGGTTTGAACTGCCAGCCTTCTAGTTAGCAGTCAAGTGCCTTAGGCACTATGCTACCACAGCTCCAAAGGGGATCAGAGGAACATACCCTCAGTAGTTTCTTTAAAAAAAAAACTTAAAAAGGTGTCTTGACTTTTCTTAAAGAGGTAGCAACCCCAGGAAACAAAAGACACCTCATTTCAGAAACAACCACTATGTACATCAGTTCCAGACCCACTGAGGCTGGCCATTCCCAACACCACCTACATATGAAAGGAAGTACTGCTTAGTGTCCAGGGACAGAGAAAAAATTGTGACCCTTGATTCAACCACCAACCATGCATCCCAGAGAAGACGAGATGCCTGCAAGACTCCCTCACCAATGGTCTCTCCCAGAAAAGCAAGACAAGGAAGGACAAAGGCCTCCTGTACCAGAAGTTGGGCCCTGCCTGTAGGGATACTGGGGCCTGCTGTTTGGGGAAAGGAAATGAGGGATGACAGAGCCAAATGCAGGCTGGCTCCTGAGTCTGATGGGCCTGTAGTAATGTGATGCATCCAGTCACGCCTGATACTCTTGGTTGGAGAGGAGGGACTATCGAAAGCAAATGTTCCTTGTGTGTCCTCCAGTGCTCTGTTGCCATCCCTTAGTGATTTTTTAAAATTTAATAGACTTTACTTTTTAAGGAAGTTAAGGGTTTATAGAAAAATTGAACAGAAAATACAGAGAGCTCTGATAAACTTCCCTCCCTCCTGCACAAATTTTCTTTTAATATTAATGTCTTGCATCTGTGGTACATTGGTTACAGTTGAACCTAAATTGATACATTATTATTAACTAACATCCATAGTAATTTACATTAGGGTTCACTCTTTGTGTTGTACAGCCTTAGGGTTTTTTTTTTTTTATTATTAGAATTTGGGTGAAGATTTACAGAGTAAATTCACTTTTCATACAGCAGTTCACATATACATTGTCTCATGTCATTGACCAAAATTTACAATGCAGCAGCTCCCCTCCCACTTCCTCCCCATAGTTACCTCCTCCCAGTGTCCATCCCTTCATACTCTTCTGCACCCTGAGCTATCTCCCTGTGGATAAGCAGCCCTTCCTTCTCCCATGATTGTTCTCTCCAGGGCGTGTGTCTACTTGAGGTAAATGTTTAACTCACATGCCTGTACTTTGTTTGGCTGGAAACCACAGTTGTGGGTTCAATTCCAGACCTGAAGGGCAACTAGGGGCCATAGTCTCAGTGGTTACACCAGGCTCCTTAGGGGTTTTGATAAATATATGATGTCATATGTTCACCATTACAGAATTATACATAATATTTTCACTGCCCTGAAAACGCCATACACTCCACATATTCATTTCTACCACCCCACACTGAACCCCTGGTAGCCACTGATTTTTTTTTTTTTTTAATTGCCTCTATAGTTTTGCATTTTCCAGAATGTCATGTATTGGATTCATATAGTATGAAACTTCTTCAGACTGACTTCTTTCACTTAGCAATATGCATAGAAGATTCCTCCATATCACTTGATACGTTTTTAGAGATAAAATGGTTGTGCTGAATAATCCTCCATTGGATGGATGTATCCTAGTGATTATGTAATAATAAAATATCATCTTGGAGAGAACAGCTCATATTAGGGATGGAAGGAGGGGAAGGAGGACAGTGTCATTGAGGCAGTAGAGGGCAGAAAAGGGCATTGCCTCTTGAAATTGCAGCCCAGCAAGACAGTCACTCGGTGTTCTCTATACACATTGTGAGAAGGTGGTGCAAGAACCTTTCCTTCCCTGGCTTTTCTCCACTTGAGTTGATCACTATTGGCTTGAGACAGAAGTAGTGGAGAAAAATATAAAAACTCAGAGAGTTAAATACCAAGCAAATTTAAAGATCTGTAGAACTGAGTGTTTGAGACAATCTTTTCAAAAGTCTATGGAATGGCTGTGGGGATTGAAGGAGGAAGAGAAGCATGTGAAATCAAGTTTTCCTGGGAGCATGCATGCCAACAGGGACAATTCATACAGACACAGAGAGTACAGGGGACAGGGTGTGTTCTGAAAACATACAAGGTCCACATGAAAGCAGAGAAAGCAGCCTCTTTAAACAAACACACACCCTGGTCTGCATTATGTTGGGATGACAGTGTGACTTGTCAGCGATGACAAATGACACAATTTGGCATTGAACAAGCTGTGTACGTGAGCCCTGGTTGGCATCAAGCCCTGGCCTATGGCCAACTGTTACGTTCTCCACATTGCCAGACACTTACGAAGCAGGTGTTCTTGCCTCACTGTGCTCAAGCTGTGACCATGCCCCATGAGCTAAATGATCTCTATTTTTTCAAGGGCACTTTTTTTTAAAGTAATAATTTGGCTTTCTTAAAAAAATACATAATTTAGTAGGATCTATACATGGAGAAATCATTGTCACCCTGCTTGTGATGGATGGGAGGCAAAGTTGTTTTGCCAAAGTAAATTTGACTCTTGAATCATGAAAATAATCACTACAGAGACTTCCTTATGATTGTAAAACCAGTTGCTGTAAAGTTGACTCAGATTCATAACAATCTCATGTGTCAGAGTAGAATTGAGCTCCATAGGGTTTTCAAAGTCTGATTTTTTTAAAAAATAGATCACCAGGCTTTTCTTCCAAGATATCTCTGGGTAGACTGGAACCATCAACATTTGGTAGCCAAGTGCATTGACTATTTGCACCACCTAGGTATCCTTATGATTGTAAACATTCAATAAAGGCAAAGACCATAGATCATTTAATAAAAACTCCTTTAAATAAATCTTCTCCTATGTATACCCCTCCTATGTAGTCTGAGTCAAATTCTAGAAGCTGGAGACGACACTCATGGTTATTGTGTTCATCTTCTCTAATTGTGTAACAAATTATAGCAAATATAGTAGCATAAAACAACATGCTTTTATTATCTCACTATTTCTGGGGTCAAGAGTCTGGGTACAGGTTACCTGAGACCCTGCTCAGTGTCTGACATGACTGAAATCAAGATGGCAACAAGGAATGTGGTCTCATCTAACCTTGGAGTCTTCTTCCAAGCTCATTAGTTGTTGCCTAAATTGTGGTGGGACTGAGAACTCTTATTTTCTTGATAGCTGTCAGTGATGGACCCTTCTTAGTTCCTAGAGGCTGCCTCATAGGTGATTTGCAACGTGGTTGTTACTTCTTTTCCAAAGGCAGCAGGAATGCATCTCTGTGACTTCTTCCTCTGAGATCAGAAAAAATTCTGTACTTCTAAAGTGCTCATGTAAAGATCCCTGCAGTGGTTAAGCCCTCAGCTTCTAAACAAAGGGTGGTTCAAGCCTACAAGTGGATCTATGGGAGAAAGATGTTGCTGTCTGCTTCTGTAAAGATTTACAGCCTAGAAAACCCTATGGGGAAGTTCTGCTCTCTCCTAAAGAATCGCTATGAGTCAGAATCAACATGATGGCAATGGATTTGGCTTTAAAGAGTTCTTGTGATTACATCAGGCCAAGACAGGATAATCTACCTTTTGCCTTATAAAGAAATAACCCAAGAGTGATATTCTATCATATCCACATAATTCACCATAGATCATGCTCAAGAGGAGGAGACCATATAGGGCATGCACACAAAGTCTCCTATATGAAAGGTGGGAATCCTATGACTAAACCACCCTTGCCCTTCCTCTTTAGGTTATTCTCCTTCAATCCTGAAAGACTCATCTCTTAGCTCACTGTCATTCTTCAAATATTTCACCTTAATTTTTGCTAAGTTCAATGGCCATATAGAAAATCCTCTAAATACATTAACCTCTCAGTTCTTCAACTTCTTCCCTGATGTTCAGTCACTCTTGGATGCTCACTCACTCTCTTCCAAAGTCAAAACATAATTTATGGAAGGGTTCCGGCAAGATGGCAGACTAGGCAGAAGGATTGCACAGACCCTCTTCAACAAAGAAAAGGGAAACCAATTAACACAGACACAGAAGATAATCTTGGACCCCTGAGCCTT
>NW_006921823.1:4333618-4367227 GCF_000298275.1 Orycteropus afer afer | reverse complement strand
TGGTCAATGACATGAGACAAAGTATATGTGAACTGCTGTATGAAAAGTGAATTTACTCTGTAAATCTTCACCCAAATCCTAAAAAAAAAAACATAATTTATGTCATTACTGAAAAAAGAACCCTACCACAATTGCCATGTTAAGCATCCTACTCTCCAGGCCTCCTCTTCATATCTCCCCAGCTCACTTCCTGGTATATATATGCTTTTATATATTTTCAGCTCAAAAAGGGATCTACTATTCATTAGCTCAAAAGAATCAAAAACAAAAGTCATATTGTTTTGTGCATGGTGAGTCACATCTTCCACTCCTCCCTTATCTGTCTTTAGCTACTGTTCTGTGCTGGATTTTTTCTGTTTTCCATATACTACAGATTAATGCTTGTAATTTTCCAAAATTCCTCCCTGCAGGATTCTGCTTTAGATTCTACCAGTGAGAGGAACTCTCATAGTATTTGGAAGGTAAAGGAATATAGAGGTCTCTTTTAGAAGCAAGTATAGTCTTTCATAATGTTGGTGGGATAATCTTTGGCAGTTTATGTAGGTGATTAACCTCTCTCTTGTCCCTGATTTTTAGTCCTCCAGTTCTTCTACATTTTTTGTAAGCTGTTAATTCTTTACATTATATTGTGTTTTGTTAAATAGCTAGAATTGCATCTGTTGTCTTACCGAATAGTGATTGAAACTCTATTGCCATATAACTGACTCTCAAAGATGGAATTGGTTAACTGGCTGATGGGATTGAAGGTAGCGATGAAATAATCACTGATAGAAAAATAGAATGTGAGTAGTCTTTGACATATGATGACACAACAATTAAAATTTCTTCTGAGGTTGTCTGGAATACAAGCTTTTGGAAGGCTATTGGTTGCTGCTATGGGTCTTTCGGAAGAGAATGAAGTCCAGAAATAGTCTGCATTAGGCTGCTTTCTTCTGACTGCAATGAAAAACCTATGGAAGTAAAATTAAAATTTTTGGTTTTTTAATTCTTGCTGAAATCACAGTCAGAGAACAAGAGATTATCAATGCTGCCCTGAAAGAATCTCTTATCAATGACAAATCTGAAATCTTAATCCTGCAGATAGCAAAATTAAAAAATAAATTGAATTCTTAGCTTTTCAGATACCTAATATGACTATCAGGGTTTTGATGGGAAAGGAGAGGAATTATGAGAATTGGAATGGAGATATTTGGGTGCATTCACATGAACAAAAGTGTCTTGGAACCCTGTCAAGATTCCTAGGCCAGCAGAGGCAGTATTTTCTCTTCTGGGAAGACTTTCCTTTCCTTGCTTGAAGATCTTATGATGCCCTCCACCAAGGCAGTCATCTTTCAAGGAGACAATTACTTTCCTTAAGAAACTACTCCTTCACCCCTTGTTCCAGGGTCAGACCCTAGTAGGCTCCTGGTGAAAAGTTAGATTCAGTAGAAATATCTCACATGATTTTTAAAAATTGCAATATTTTGCTAATTTGCCAATAGAAATCTAACATATTTTTCTGGAAGTAGATTCTAAGAGTGCTAAACCAGGGGAGAGGGAACGCATCATTGGATCAACCTAAGTTTTTGTATATTAAGTGCACTTCTCAGGAGCTCTGAGTTCAATTTCATTGCTCAAGCAGCTAGAAGTGACTCTCAAAGTTGTCTCAGTTGAGTCATTCAAATGAATTCAATGGTAGCTAGTATTAAATGAAGTTGAAAGTGCAGAACTTCCGTGGTGTCTTGGTTCTCTAGTACTGCTATACAGAAATACCACAAATGGATGGTTTTAACAAATGGAATGGTTTTACAGTTTAGGATACTAGAAGTCCAAATTCAAAGTGCTGGGTCTAGGCGCTAGGTGAAGGCCCCTTAACATTGGGCTTCAGCTCTTCCTCTTACTCCGGGCTCACTGGAGCTAGAGTCATCTCCTAACTCAGGCAGCTGCTGGATGCTGAGAGTGATGAATACAATATTGACAGGTAAAAAGGCACAATCCTAAGATCGGTAGACAACATGGCAGGCCACTGGCTCAAGTCAAAGAACTACAGATGAAGCCTCAGCCATATGTAGGGTCCAAATGTGCCAAAAAACTAAAGAGCTTTCTCAAAGCTTCCTCTTATATATTGGAAGCAGGTCACACCCTTTCCACTGATGTATGTCTCACAGCAGATTCCACTATGGAGGTGATTACAATCTCATTATGGGGAATAACTACATCCAGCTGCCAAGCCACTCAAAAGCATGGCACAGCCAGTTGACACACAACCTTAACTGCCACACTTGGTATAAAGTAAAGTAAAGTAAAGGATATAAAGATGTAATGATATAGAAGCGTTAGAAGTAGATGGATCATGTGCAACCAGTTCAGTACTCACTCACTATTTCCCCCAAACAGGTTTGAGAACATCCTGTTCATTAAAACAGTGAGAAATGTGTCAGTGAGGAGAGTATTGACATTTTTAAGAAGCTCTGAAGATATTTCTCTATGGTCTGGAAATGATGGTAAATTATGCTGCCACTGAAATGGGCATCCCAATTTCATTTCAATGAAATTAAATGTACCACATTGCATCTTTGAATTCTTTCCTTTACCTCTGTAAGTGGTAACTGTTTGTGGTTATCATAGCCACCACAGTAATAAAGAAAGATCCCTTCCCTTCCTCCTGATAGACACATGGCTCATTCTTTTCCAGTCTTTACTCAAATGTCATCTTCTTAGGGATACTCTCTTGAACACCCTACTTAAATTTGTAACCCACTTCTCCTCCTGCCCTAGCTCTCTTTATTCCCTTTTCCTAATTAATTTTTTTCTTTAACATTTATTACCATCTGACTTACAATGTGGACACTTATTTATTTATTGTTTACTTGCCCTCACTAGAATGTATATTCTACAAGGGTGGAGGTTTTCATCTGTTTTATTTACCACTAGAATAATGCCTATCACATAGTAGACACTTAATATATTTGTTGATTAATCACATGAAGGGATAAAAAATTTACTCACATGTATAAAACTTTTTCTAAGCACTTTCTTAGGTATAACTCATAGGCTCTGGTTTTGCCAGCTTTTATTATTAAGGAACTCTGGTGGTATAGTAGGTAAGGGATTTGGCTACTGACCAGAAGATCAGTGGTTCAAACCTTCTAGCTGTTCCACAGGAGGAATATGAGGCAATCTATTTCAGTAAAGATTTACAGCCATGGAAACCCAATGGGTGAGGGCAGTCACTATGAGTAGGAATCTACTCGATAGCAGTGGGGTTTTTTTGTTTTGTTTAATTAAGACAGCTTAGATATTATGCTATTTGGTCTTCATGATAGTTGGAGCTTTGTGTCAACTTGGAAGGACCAGAATTCTGTGTGGTTTAAGCAATTGTGATGTGGGTTATTTCCATGATGGGATCGGATGTATATGTTTTGAGCAGCCAATCCATTGAAAGGGAGTCTCCCTAGGGGTGTGGCCTGCTTCCAATATATTTATGGACACCTTGGGAAAAGAGACACACTTCTGTGGTTCAGGATCCTGTTGTGCTGCCTACAACTGTCCATGAGTGAACAATCCACCATTCGGCCTGGAGATCTTGGATACATCATTTGTTGGAGTCAACAGCTGGTATATGCCTGCCAACCTTGAACTCATCAGGCCCTGCAGGTGCATGAGTCAGGAAAAGCCTCCAGATTGATGCTTGATCCAAGAATTTGGGACTTGGCAGCTTCTGTAAGTGTGTGTGCCATTTTCCTAAGATAAATTTCTCTTTCTTTATATGTGTATATATATATATATATACATTATGCTTTACTAGTTTTGCTTCTCTAGAGAACCCAGCCTAATACAGTTTTGAATTTTCTTTTTGAGTTTAGAGTTAAGAGATGGGTTTAAAATCTCCAGGTTATAGGGGTTGTTTTTTTCTTTGTTGTTTAGCTATTTTGTTTGTTTCTTATTGATGATATTCATTTCTTATTTCTTGCAGCTTGATCAGAGAATGTCTAGTCTTTGGTGTGTATTCAGATTTTCTTTATACTCTCTTAATCATGTTTTGTTAATGTAACATTGCCACTTGAAAAAAGAGATCAGTTATATTATTTTCATGTTCTATAACCTATTTTTTTTTTTTTTGTCATTGGACCTGAATCGACTGGAAGTAGTTAAAACCTCTGTCTACTAATATGTTTTCTGCATAGCTTTCTTTGTGCAACAGTATTTTCTCTTTTACGAATGTTAACACTATTTTATTTGTTGGCTGGCTATTCATACATGTTATGTCTTTGTTATGGATGCACCTTATCATTATAAAGTGTTCCACTTTGTGTTCCTGAATGCTATTTTTTAAAATTAAAACCTAATTAGATTGTGGCTCCTGCTTTCTTTCATGTTTACATTTGCCTCATATTCTTTTATCTTGAAATGTTTTGATTCACTTTAGGCATATTTTTTTATATACAGCATACACTTTGACATTGCTTTGATCTAATATTTGAGTCCTTTTCTCTTTAATAAACAAAACCAAACTCACTGCCGTCTAGTCCATTCCAACTCATAGCAACTCCTTGGGTTTCTGAGGCAGTATCTCTATGGAAGTAGATTGCCCATCTTTCTTCCAAGGAGTGGCTGATGGGTTTGAACAACCAGGCTTCTGGTTAGCAGTCAAATGCCTTAGGCACTACACCACCAGACCTCCTCCTTTTCTCTTTACATATTATTAATACATTTACATTTCTTTACTTGATAATGTTTTATTTCAATTTTTTTTTACATGCATTATGCTTTTAATGTTCCAGCAAGATGGCAGAATAGGCAGACAAGCTACACAGATTCTCTGCAACAAAGCAGTGAGAAACCAATTGAAACCTATACAGAAGATGCTCTGGAACTCTGAGCTTTGAAGGGAAGGATAAAGAAGTGGGTTAAATACTAACTAGTAGGAGAACCTGAATGAAACAGTTGAATGGGAAGACAAACAGGGCAGTGGACTACTGGCCGTCCTGATGGCACAGCCATGTTGAATATTTTCTGATAGCAACCTTAGAGTCGGCTCTGCTCACTAAGGACTGCTTAGGCAGGGACTGCATTTGTGCTTGATGACCAGAGGGGAGAACAGTGTGTGTGTGTGGGGGTGGGGCATAGCACACCTGTGGACTATCAGTGGCTGTCTTGAGGGCACAGCCACTTTGGATGTTTGCAAGTGGCAGGTGCAGCTGTTTTGAATGTGTGTGGGTGGTGTTCTTACATGGGCAGTGACCTAAAAGTAGGCTTTTCCTACCAAGGACAGCATGGGAAATAGCACTGGAGGCTGATGACTGGAAAGGTGTGATAATTCCCCATGTTCCTCTGATGCCCCACACCCTCTTGGTGAACAGGGGCCTAGCCATCTCCTGCCTCCACCCACCTTGTTCACCAGTGGGGGTTCCATCCTGGTCTGTGCTCTGGCAGAGCCTGAGTACTATGCCCTGCATAAGACAGTTTTGTTTTTGTTTGTTTTAAAATTATATTTATTTTCTCCTTTCTTCCTTTTTTTAAAATTTTTATTTCTTTTTCATCCCTGGTTCCTGTTTTTCTCTTTTCTTTTCTCTTCTTTCTCTGCCCTTTTGATGGTTTCTTTCTTTTTTTTCCTTTTTAGTTCTTCCCATCCCCTGTTTTTCCTTTTGCTGTTTTCCCATTTTTTCTTTCCTATTTTTTTATTCTTGTTCTTTTCTTTCATTCCTTCCTCCCTACATATTGTAGCTTCTTTTCCCTCATTATCTTACTATATCTTTTTTTTTTGTTGTTGTTGTTAAGTGCCATTGAGTCATTTCTGACTCATAGCGACCCCATGCACAGCAGAACGAAACACTGCCTGATCCCGCGCCAGCCCCACAATCCCTGCTATACTTGAGCCCATCATCACAGCCACAGTATCAATCCATCTCGTTGAAGGCCTCCCCCTCTTTCACAGATCCTCCACCCTACCAAGCATGACATCCTTCTCCAGGGAATGGTCCCTTCTTACAACATGACCAAAATAGGTGAGATGAAGTCTGGCCATTCTTGCTTCCAAGGAGCATTCTGGCTGCACTTCCTCCAGGACAGATCTGTTAGTTCTTTTAGCAGTCCATGGTACTTTCAGCATTCTTCGCCAGCACCACAACTCAAATGCATCAACTCTTTTTCGGTCTTCCTTATTCATTGTCCAGCTCTCACATGCACTTTATCCTTTTATAATATATATATATACTGAAAATTTTTGTTCTCATATATTGCATTTTTTCTTAAAATTTTACTATTTATGCAGTTTGAGTTGTTTATTTATTTGTTTTTTTAAAAAAACTTTTATTTTTATCTGAGTGAGTGGGAGATAGCAACTGTTCCCACAAAATCCAACCATACCTGCACCTCCTGCAGCCCTAACCACTGAGTGAGAGCCACCACTTGCTTTTGCACCAATAGACCAATGATAGATGGTGGCCATTATCAGCTCAACTCATCCTCAACTGCTCTTTATGCACAGCTAACAGAGATCTGTGCACACACTCTCATTCTCTATAACATCAACCAGGTGACAGGTGGTGAGTGCATAAGTGCTAACAACTGATGAATAGAAGAGCACACCACCCTGAGTACACAGGTATGTCAAAAATAAACAAATAGATAGGTAGGTAGGTAGGTAGATAGATAGATAAATGGAAAAAAAAATACATGAATCACAACAATCACCACAAATTAAAAATAAATACAACAACATCACAATGTTTTGGAGACAACAGACCATCACAGTCCCCACAAAGAAGCAAGATAAAGTAGTAGTAGAAACAAGGGACCAGGACACAAACCAGAAAATATCCTTGAGAAAGAAGAAGCATTGGAACTCCCTGATAAGGAATTCAAAAGAATTATATTTGGGTACCTCTAATGTATTGAGAGATAGAACGAGGAAAACACTGACAAAATTAAGAAAAACACAGACAAAACCCACCTTCTAGAACAATGTAGGAAAACAATACAAGAACAAACTGACAAAATAAACAAAAATTACAAATGATACACAAACACACAAAAAATAAATCCAGAAGATTAATACTAAGATTTCAGAAATAGATAACACATTGAATGGGTAAAGGAGTAGAATTGAATCAATGGAAGACAGAATTAATGAGATTGAAGACAAATACCACAATACTACTTTGGTAATGGATCAATCAGAAAAAAGATCAAAACAAAATGAAAAAAGCTTAAGATTCATGTGGGATACCATCAAGAGGACTAGCCTATGTGTAATCAGAATTCCAGAACAAGAAGAGATAGATAAACCCACAGAGGAAATTGTCCAAGATATGTCGGAAGAGAAATCTCTTAATAAGATGAAAATATACCCACTCAAGAAATTCAATAAACCCCAAATAAGATAGACCCCAAAAGACCATCACCAAGACATATCATCATCAAACTCACCAAAACCAAAGACAAGGAAATAATCCTGAAGCCAATATGGGAAAAATGAAAAGTGACCTACAAGGAACAACCAATAAGACTAAGCTTTGATTTCTTGGCACAAACTAGGCAGGTGAGAAGACAGTGGGATGATGTATATAAAACCCTAAAAGAAAAAAAAAATTTCAATCAGGAATGATGTTGTTGACAGTCCCAGAAGAGGGAGGTCAAGCTACACAGACCCTATTCAGCAAAGTAAAGAGAAACCAATTGACAGAGATACAGAAGATAATCCTGGAGCCCTGAGCTTTAAAGGAACTGTACAGAAATGGATTAGGCACTGATTAGTGGAAAAACCTAAATGAAAACAATGAATACAGAGATGGTCAGAGCTGTGGACCATCAGCTACTCTGATGACACCAACAGCCTGAGCATTTCCAAGTGGTGATGTGACTTGAGAATTGACCTAAAGATCAGCCCTGGTTGCCAGTGGCTGCAGGGATGACTGTGCTGGTGGCCTATGACTAGGAAGAGAAACAGCAAGGAGGGAGACAACCTGAGCTGTGGACTTTGGGCTGTCCAGAGGGTGCAGCCACTTTGATAGTTTACAAGCAGAGGGCATTTTGGATACTTAAAGTGACCAAAGGTGCAGCCATTTTGAATATTTACAAGCAGTGGCCATACTGGATTTTAAAGTGGCAGCATTCTCATTCAGATTCCAGGCACCAAAGAATAGGCTTTGTGTGCCAAGGACAGCAGGGATATAAGGAAGGCTGACAACAGGAAAGGAGACAGGTGGTGAGTGTATCAGTGCTGTCAACTAGTGAATAGAGGAGCACAATACTTCCTTACATAGATATCCAAAGAAAATGAAAGTCATGGGCAAGTCACTCCAACATACTTAAACTCCAACATAATTAAAACCAATTAAATATAAATACATAAATGTCACAATGCCTCAGAGGCAACAGAACACCACAGTCCTTACAAAGAAGCAAGATAAAGCAAGAGAAACAAGGGACCCAAAACATACCTGAGGAGGAAGCAGCATTGGAACTCCCTGATAAGGAATTCAAAAGAATTATATTTAGAGACAGATCAAGGAAACTGCTGACAATATTAAAGAAAACACAGAGAAGACCCTAGAACACTTTCAAAAGGCAATACAAGAACAAAATGACAAAATAAATGAAAAATTAGAAATGATACAAAATCTACAGTTAGAAATCTAGAAGATTAATACTAATTTTTCAGAAATAGATAACACATTGAACAGTCAAAGGTGTAGAATTGAATCAATGGAAGACAGAATTAGTGAGATGGAAGACAAACACCTCAATCCTTCTTTGGAAAAGGATCAATCAGAAAAAAAGATCAACACAAAATGAAGAAAGCCTAAGGTTTTTGTGGGATACCAACAAAAGGAATAACCTACATATCAGTTCAAACCCACCATCCACTCTTTGGAAGGAAAGTTGGGCAATCTACTTTTGTAGTGATACCACCTTGGAAACCCAAAGAGGGGTCGCTATGAGTTGTGTCCCACTTGATGGCACATAGCAACAGCAACAACAATCAGAATTTCAGAACAGGGAGATAAAATTAAAACCCCAGAGAAAATTATTGAAGATTTGTTGGAAGAGAATTTCCCTGGTATGATTAAAGATGAGAATATATCCAAGTCCAATGAACTCCAAACAGGATAGATCCCAAAAGAAATTCACCAAGACATATTATCATCAAACTCACCAAAAGCAAAGACAAAGAAAGAATCCTGAAAGCAGCACAGGAAAAACAAAAAGTTACCTACAAGGGGCAACCAATAAGACTAAGCTCTGATTTCACAGCAGAAACTGTGCAGGCAAGAAGACAATGGGATGGTATACATAAAACATTGAAAGAGAAAAATTTCCAACTAAGAACTGTATACCCAGCAAAACTGTCCCTCAAATATGATGGTGAAATTAGGACATTTCCAGATAAGGAGAAATTAAGGAAAATTGTTAAAACCAAACCAACCTTACAAGAGATGCTAAAGTGAGTCCTTTGGACAGGAACCAACAACAGCAAACAATAACCAACTATTAACACACATGATGACATAACCCAGACACCAACCCATTTATGGAAGTATCCAAAGTAAATAAGTCTACAAGATTGCAAACAGGGAACCAGAGATGTCAGTTGACAAATGAGGACAACTACAAACCAAAAAGAGGGAAAAAAATGTGTATTTACAGAACTTCTAAATGGTAGGGAAGTCAAGACAACTGCAAGATAGAATGGACTGTTCTAAACTTGGGAAGAAAATTACAATCATAGGGTAACTTCAAAGAAAAATGATAAACCTTCACATAAAAATAAAAAAGAGGACCAGCAGAAATATTTAGCAAATACTAAAACAATAGCAATGAAGGAAGTGATAACATGATCAATAAACAAAACAAGCTCAGCACAGAAAATTATATGGAACAAAGAAATCTGGAGCACCATGAAAAACTACATAACAAAGTGACAGCAACAAATTCATAGTTGTCAATAATTACATATCTGATGAGGGGCTTATCTCTAAAATTTATAAAAAACTCCAATGCTTCAACAACAAAAAGATGAACAATCCAGTTAAAAATGGGTAGAAGACATAAATAGACACTTCATCAAAGAGGATATTCAGATGGCCAGGAAATACATGAAGAAATGCTCAAGATGTTTAGCCATCAGAGAGATGCAAATCAAAACAACAATGAGATACCATCTCACCCCAGCACTAAAGGCAAAGTTCAACAAGACAGAAAATAATAAATGTTGGCGAGTATGTGGAAAGATTGAGACTCTCATACACTGCTGGTGGGAATGTAAAATGATACAACCACTGTGGGAAACAGTATGGGGATTCCTTAAAAACCTGGAATTAGAAATAACATTTGACCCAGCAAACCCATTAATTACTAGGAACATATCCTAAAGAAGTGAGAGCCAGGACAAGAATAAATATATGCACACCCATGTTCATTGCAGTACTATTTACAAAAGCAAAAAGATGGAAACAACCTATATGCCCATCAACAGAAGAATGGATAACCAAACTATGGTACATAACACAATGTAATACTATGCAACACTAAAGAGTAATGGAGAATCTGCAAAACATTGTATAATATGGATGAACTTGAAGGACATTATGCTGAGTGAAATAAGTCAATCGCAGAAGGACAAATACAGTATTAGTTTGTTATTGTAAAAAGTCACGGAGAGGTTTATATCTGGAAGGAATTTTCTTTGTTGGTTACAAGGGAGGGAGAGGAGGGAAGGGAAAACCGCAAAAAAAAAAAAAAAAAATTGACTCATGTCACTTTAATTTTGTGTATTTCACTGTACATAAATTACATTACAATAAAATATATTTAAAAATTATGTTGTTGTTAGGTACTGTTGAGTCAGCTCTGAGTCATATCAGTCCCATGTACAACAGAATGAAACATTGCTTGGCCCTGCACCAGCCTCACTATCCTTACTATACCTGAGCCCAACTCTTATTTGGTCTTTCTTATTCGTTGTCTAGCTTTCACATGCATATGAGGAAATTGAAAATACCATGGCTTGGGTTAGACACACCTTAGTCTTCAAAGAGACATGTTTGCTCTTCAGCACTTTAAAGAGGTCTTTTGCAGCAGATTTGCCAGTGCAATACATCATCTGATATCTCAACTTCCATTGGTGTTGATTGTGGATCCAGGTAATATGAAATCTTTAAGAACTTCAATCTTTTCTCCATTTATCATGATATTTCTTATAGGTCCAGTAGTGAGGATTTTTGTTTTCTTTGTGTTGAGGTGTAATCCATACTGCAGACTGTAGTCTTTAATCTTTATCAATAAGTGCTTCAAGTCATCTTCACTTTCAGCAAGCAAAAGACAAATAAACAAGAATTATATATCTAGCAAAATTGTGCTTCAAATATGAGGGTGAAATTGGGAGATTTTCAGATAAGCAGAAATTTAGGGAATTTGTTAAAATCAGACAAACCTTACAAAAGATGCTAAGGGCAGTCCTATGGACAGAGAACTAACAACAGCAAACAACAAGTGATGATTAACACATTATGATATAAACCCAGAAATTTACTCAATTATAGAATGATCCTTAGTAAAATAAGCCTACAAGACTCTAAACAGCGAGCCATAGACATCAATTGATAAATGAGAACAAGTACTAACCAAAAGAGAGAATAAAAAGCATAGTTACAGAACTTCAAAATGGTGTGGAAGTCAAGACAATTGCAAGATAGACTAGACTGCTTTAAACTTGGGAAGAAAATAATAAGTCACAAGGTAACCTCAAAGAAAAATAATAAGGAAGTATTTAACAAATACTAGAACAATAGCAATGAAGGAAATGATAACACAATTCATAAACAAAATGAGCTCAGCACAGATAATTATACATAAGAAAGAAATCAGCAACACCAAAAAAATTATGTACAAAATGATGTCAATACCTTCATACTTGCAGGTAATTACACTGAATGTAAATGAATTAAATGCACCTCTCAAAAGATGGAGAGTTATAGACTGGATAAGAAAACATGACCCATCAATATGCTATCTACAAGAGACTCACCTTAGACACAAAGACAAAAACACTAAAAATCAAAAGTTAGAAAAAGATATATCAAGCAAATGGCAATCAAAAAAATGTCAAGAGTACCAATATTAATATCTGATAAAATAGACTTCAAGACAAAAACTACCATACGAGACAAGGAAGAACATTATAAAATGATTAAAGTATCAATTGAACTAGAGGATATAACCATAATGAATAGCTATGCACCCAATGAAAGAGCTTCAGAATACATGAATCAGAATTTAACAGAATTGAAAAGACAAATAGATGACTCCACAGTCATAGTGGGAGACTTTAATACACCACTGTCAATCACAGATAGAACAATTGGAAAGAAACTCAACAAAGATATAGAAGAACTAAACAATAAAATCAACCAACTTGACTTTGTAGACATCTACAGAGCACTTAACTCAACAACAGCACAATATACATTCTTTTCCAGTGCACATAGAACATTCTCCAGGATAGACCACATGTTAGGTCACAAAGCAAGCCTCAATAAATTTGAAAACATTGAGATGCTGCAAAGCATCTTGTCAAATCACAATGCTATAAAATTAGAAATCAACACTAGGAAAACCAATGGAGAAAGAGCAAACACATGGAAACTGAATAACACCCTCCTCCAAAAAAAAAAAAAAAAAGGGTAATAGAAGAAATGAAAAATAAAATTAAAAAATTTCTTGTATCAAATTAGAATGAAAACAAAACAAAACATACCAAAATCATTGGGACACAGCAATAGAGGTGATCAGATGTAGCAATAGATGTAAATATCAAAAAAGAATAGAGAGCCAAAATCAACCCTTTAACCCAACATCTACAACAATTAGAAAAGCAGGAAAAAAAAAAAAGCCTACAGTCACCAGAAGAGAAGAAATAACAAATATTTGAGTAGAAATAAATGAAATAGAAAATAGAAACACAATACGAAAAACAAGACTAGAAGTTGGTTCTTTGAAAAGATTAACAATGTCATCAAACCACTAGCAAACTTAGCAAAAGAAAAGAAGGAGAGGATGCAAATAACACAAATAAGAAATGAAAGGGGTGACATCACAAAAGAACCAATAGAAGTAAAAGAATAATATCAGGATACTATGAAGAACTATACTCCAACTAATTTGAAAGCCTAGAAGAAATGGACAGATTTCTAGAAACACACTGCTTACCTAAACTAACACAGACTGAATAGAAAATTTGAACAGATCCATAACAAAAGAAGAAATTGAACAGGTCATAAAAAATTACCAACAAAAAAAGCCCTGGCCCAGATGGTTTCACTGGAGAATTCTACCAAACATTCAGAGAAGAAGTGACACCAATTCTACTCAAATTATTCTAGAACATAGAAAAGGATGAAATCATCCCAAATTCATTTTACAAAGCAAGCAGAACCCTGATACCAAAACCAGACAAAGATATCACTCAAAAGAAAAACTACAAACCAATGTTTTTTTTTGTTGTTGTTGTTATGTGCTGTCGAGTCGGCTCTGAATCATAGTGACCCCTCCTTGGGTTGCTGAGGCAGTATCACTATGGAACTAGATTGCCCAACCTTCCTTCTGAGGAGTGGCCCTCATGAATACAGATACAAAATTCTTCAACAAAATTCTTGCTAACTGACTTCACTAACATATCAAAAAAATAATACATCATTTCCAACTGGGATTTATACCAGATATGCAAGGATGGTTCAGCATTAGAAAAACAAGCAACATAATCCATCCCATAAGTAACATAAAAGAAAAGAATCACATGATCGATCATATCAATAGATGCAGAAAAGGCATTAGATAAAATCCAACACCATTCCTGATTTAAAAAAAAAAAAAAACAAACTTGGCTGGACCACAATTCTGAGTGGTTTAAGCAGTTGTGATATGGGTTATTCCCACAATGAGATTGGATATATATGTTTTGAGCAGCCAATCAGTTGAAAGAGAGTTTCCCTAGGGGTGTGGCTTGCTTCCAACATATTTATGAACATCCTAGGAAAAAGAGACACTCTTCTGTGGATTGGGATCCTGCCGAGCTGCCTACAACTCTCTGTTAGTGAACAATCCACCATTTGGCCTGGAGATCTTGGATTTGTCATTCGTTGGAGTCAACAGGCAGTGTACTGCCTGCCAACCTTGAGCCCATCAGCCCCTGCAGCTGTGTGGGTCAGGAAAAGCCTCCAGCTAGATGTTTGATCCAAGAACTTGGGACTTGCCAGCTTCTATAAGTGTGTGAGCCATTTTCCTAAGATAATTTTTTTTTTTTTCTCTCTCTCTATATAAACTTTTCTGGTTTTGCTTCTCTAGAGAACCCAGCCTAACACAGGCATATATGCAAAACCATTAGCCAACATTATTCTCAATGGAGAGAGACTGAAACCATTCCCCCTGAGAATAGGAATGAGGCAAGAATGCCCTCTATCTCCACTTCTTTTCAACATTGCATTGGAAGTCCTAAGTGCACCCGAAATGCTCCTTGGAAGCGAGAATGGACAGACTTCATCTCACCTATTTCGGTCATGTTGTCAGAAGGGACCATTCCTTGGTGAAGGATGTCATACTTGGTAGGGTGGAGGGTCAACGAAAGAGGGGGAGGCCTTCAAAGAGATGGCTTGACACAGTGGCTGCGATGATGGGCTCAAGTATAGCAGGGATTGTGGAGCTGGCGCAGGATCAGGCAGTTTCATTCTGCTGTGCATGGGGTCGCTATGAGTCGGAAATGACGCGACGGCACCTAACAACAACAACAAAGCAGGCAATAAGGCAAGAAAGGAAATTAAAGACATCCAAACTGGTAAAGAAGAAGTAAAACTATCCTAATTTGCAGATGACATGATCCTGTACATAGAAAACTCAAAGAGACTCAGCAAGAAAAGTACTGGAACTCATTGAAGCTTTAGCATACTGGCAGGGTACAGGATCAACATATAAATATCAGTTGAATTCCTCCATACGAACAAAGGGATTGCTGAAAAGGAAATAAGGAAATCAATAACATTTACAATAGCTACCAAAAAGATAAGATATTTGGGAATAAATCTTACTAGGAATACAGAAGTCCTATACAAAGAAAATCACAAAACATTACTTCAAGAAACTATGGAAGAACATACCATACTCATGGATAGGAAGTTTTAACACTGTGAAAATGTCAACATTACCCAAAGCAACCTATACATTCAATGCAATCTCAATCCAGATTCTATCAACATTCTTTAAAGACATAGAAAAAACAAGGACTAATTTTTTATGGAAAGGAAAGAGACCTCAGAGAAATAAAGCACTACTGAAGAAGAAGAACAAAATAAGAGGTCTCACACTCCCAGTAGTCAAAACAGCCTGGTATTTGTACGACAACAGACACATAGACCAGTGGAACAGAATTGAACCCAGAAATAGATCCAGCCACCTATGGTTGAAATCCATTAAATGGGGAAGACATAGTCTCTTCACAAATGGTGCTGGCAACTAGATATCCATTTGCAGAAAAATGAAATAAGATCCATACCTCACACCACACACGCAAACTAACTCCAGATGGACCAAAGACTTAAATGTGAAACCTAAAACTATAAAATTCATCAAAGAAAAAATAGGGGGAAACTTAGGGGCCCTAATTTATGGCTCCTGTATGGACTTCTGTATTCCTGGTAAGACTATCAAGCATAACCCAAGATGCACAAATAGCAGAAGATAAACTAGATGATTGGGACCTTCTGAAAATTAAATTCTTATGTGCATCAAAAGACTTCTCTAAAAGACTGATAAGAAAACCTATAGAAAGGGGAAAAAGTACCTGGCAATGACATATCAGACAAAGGACATATCTCTAAAATTTATTTATTGACACCAATTGTGTCTCTTTCTAAGGACTAGTAATCCTTATCAAATATCAAATAGATTTATTTCCTAAAACAAGCTTCTTAGCATTTTTTATAAAATCCTTCTTTGATTTCAGGCCATCAGGTTTCGTTTTGTTTTCAAAATAACTAAAATACTTTAGGCAGATCAGAATATTTGTTAGAAAAAAACAATTTAAAGCATGTTCCTTCTAACATTATCAGGACTTGAGAGTCTTTTGGTATCAGGACCCTGGTAACTGGGGACAACCCTGTCTCTAGTCCAGGACTGGATGGGAATCTTTGAATTTTGATTAGTGAGCTTATAAGAAATGTGCTGTATTATTTTGATGAATTTTATTCATATCTTATTTTTTTTTCTCCCTGTACACACCTACTGTGGAGAACAAATTCATTTTTAAATTAACATTAGTTTAAGCACTTTTTTGAGAAACTATAATATCCTAAGGTAATGGGACCTGCTCTATTCAATATAGTAACTACTAGTCATTTACTAGTCATATTACAATATTTGATATGGGTATGTATAAAAAATGTAAAATATTCCACTGATAACTTTTTGCATTGATTGCATGTTGAAAAAGTATGATAAGTTAAATAAAATATATTATTAAAATTAATTATATATTTTTGAACATTTAAAGTGTAGCTACTAGAAAATTTACATAAATTTATGTAGTCATTGGTGGCTCAGTGATAGAATTCTCTCTTTCCATGCAGGAGACCTGGGTTCAATTACTAGGTTCAATTACTAGCCAAGGTACCTCATCTGTAGCCAACACCGATCTATCAGTGGTGGCGTGCATGTTGCTATGATGCTGAACACACTTTAGCAGACATTCCAGACTAAGACTGAAAAGAAAGGTGTAGTGATGTACTTCTGAAAATCAGCCAATGAAAACCCCATGAATCACAAAGGTTCAGTCCACTACTGATTATGGGGATGGTGCAGGACCAAATAGTGTTTCATTCCATTGCTCATGGGGTTGCCATGAGTCAGGGCTAACTCAATAGCAGCTACCAGTAACAGCTAGAAAATTTTAAATTACATTTGTGGCTCAAAATTTTGACTCATAAAACATTTCTATTGGAAAATACTGATCTAGCCACTAGCCCCAGCTAGTATATGGAAGTTTGGCTAGGAGTAATGACTAGAAAGGATGCTAAAAGGAAAGAATCAGCCAGGAGGATCTCATGATTGTTTCAAGGACAAATGTATTCAATTCAATAATTAAGCTGTAACTTTTAGAAAAGTTTTTAGAAATGTATATAATCTCCTGCAATTTTATAACCATTACCTAAATGTCAACAAATCACTGAATTTTTACTGAAGTTCCTTGTATTTTCTTATAAAAAAAACTCCCTGAACACTTCTCCTTGGATCAGTTAGTTAGTTCACAGTCCTCTGGACTTTGTGATTCCCAATTTGCAATTTGCCTTACCTCTCAATAAGTGTTCTTTTTAATTTCAACCAGACTCTGCCATTTTGCTCTTCAATATGCTTGTGTAATGCATGGATAGGGAAAGAGATAAATGAGAGGCTCATAGGAACCCAAAGATCTGTTAATATGGTTCAAGCTAGAGGCTAAGGCTGTGAATGTGCCAAAGGAAAGTTGGAGAAGAGGGGATGGAAGAAGTAAGATAACAGAAGGAAAAGAGTATCTGAGGATGGCCACTGAGAGACAGGGGACTGATCAACCCCTTGGAAAAGTCTTCATAAGCTTGTGTCCTCTGCTTTCATCATCTGGACAATTCAGTAAGACCAGTCTACAGAGCCCAGCATCTGAACTGCCAGTCATATTGCTCCAGTAGTTCAATCTTCCTTCCATTTTGCAGACTTACTACCCTCCCAAGTCTCTGGATTTGGGAGGATAGTAGGATTAGCTCATGTTGTCCAAAAGCATTGTGTGGCCAATTAGGTGAGGTCCTGATGGTTACAGGACCATCCAGACTATGAAAGACTTGGTGTAAATCAAGCTTGAGGAGCGATCCTTGTCACTTGTTGATCTTTTAAGATATACCAGTCCATCTGGGATGACAGCAACCCAAAAAATATGGATATGTTTGGAACAGAGGGATGGTTCATTCCTGACCTTATGTCTTGGTCATTTCTAGGAGAAGACTTGAGGGCAAACTGAGCTTTCTGAAGGGTTGATACCAGCTTGTCTTTTGGTTCTATAGCTAGTTTTGGCCCTTCCTGAACTTGATGGAGTCTTCATATTGGCAACTTGAACCTCAAGCAATAATTCTGATTCAGAGGTGCTTTAGCACAAAACATGAGCTTCAAAGCCCTGGGTAGAACTGATTCTCTGGGACCCTAGCTACCTGGATTAACAATACATTTTCCATCCTGTGTGTCAGCTTGATCTCAATTCTATGCATTTTAATTGAGAACGCTGTCCCAGAGGACATAGAGGTTAACAAGACATGCATGCCCTAACAGACCACACAAATCAATGAATTAATCAAACACTTCCCTGTCTTTCACATCCCAGAAACTTCTTCGATAGCTTGGTATTTGGGAGTATAGATCAAGGATCAGAGAAGTACTTCTGTAAAGAGCCTGATAGTAAATAATTTAGGCTTTGTAGACCATACAGTCTATCTTCCAAAACACTGCTCTGTTGTTGTAGCACAAAAACACCATGGACAGCAAATAAATGAATTAATGTGGCTGTGTTCCAATAAAACTTAATCTACAAAAACTGGCAGTGGATTGGATTAGGCCTACAGGACATAGTTAGCCAAACTCTGACCTAAATTGCTGTGTTTTATGGAAGAAAGAACTCGGTAAAATTGTTCAGTAATTATTTTTTCATCTGAATTCAATATTTGATTTAAACACTTGTTGATAACTGCTTTTAGTTTCCATTTTTAGTAAATGTGATTCACTGCATTTTAATCTCCTTCTAATAGGCTAACAAAGGGAAAAGCAGCCTCAAATCTTCCTTCCTGCTCTATAATGCGTCTGGTCTTTTGAGTGATTTTGAGTCAGTTTCTAATTGAGTTATACTGTAAGTGAGTCAGACTCTTAATAGTTATTTCTGTTCCTATTTGTACACTCTATGATAAGAGTTTGGATTTTCCTGTTTGTCATAGCATTTGTCACCCACAATCTTTATATCCAACTGACCTAGCATATTTAATCATCACTGAGAACCAGAGTGCCTAAAGCATCTTTAAGGTACATTAAGGTTGCTAATCAAGTCACTGAAGCAGAGATAAACTACTGCCTGAAACTCTGGTTGAAAAATTATATTCAAGCCAAAAGAGTCACACTTCTTATATTTCTCATAAAAATATTTAGTACTTAAATCAAAGCTGAATGTTTTTGCCCAATGATAAGATGTGGTCAGTCTAGGGCTCAACATTAGAGTGAAGATCCAAAGTTATGGCCATAGGCCTATATGAAGAAGTATGGGGAAAAAATACTCAACTTTAGTGAGGAAATGGAAGGAAACTGATATTTTTCAAGAGCTTCCTGTGTTCCCAGATCTGTTGTCAGTGATTGCACAAGGTGGACAAAGCAATGAGTTTGGAGGCAGAAACTTATATTCAAATCCCTGTTTAAGCACTATGATCTTGGACAAAACACTATTTTCTCTGAATCTTCCTTGTTTGTGAAATAGAAGCATGATGGATTGAGTGCAAAAATGAGTCTAATTCTCATTCCTTTCCTATATCTAAGCCCATTCCAATATGACTTTTCAGTTCATACCATTAATTGTCATTAATTGAGCTGGCCTTGTGACCTTGCTTTGGCATATAGAATACCCCAGAAGTGACAAGTGACTCTTTCAAACCTGGCCCTCAATAGGCTTTGCACTTCTCACTCTTGCTCTTTTTTCTCTGTTGTGACAGCAAGCTTGATCTAGTTTGCAAGGAGAAGAGACAGCATATAGAGGGTCTGAGGCATTTCAGCTGACAGCTAGCTGTGCCCCAGAAGCACACTGCACAGCTGACTTTCAGCTTTGCATGACAGAGCACAGCTAAGACCAGAATAACCACTCGCTTATTCCAACTTATTTCTGACCAGCTGAATTGTGAGTTGGTTTGTTATACAATAGCTATCCGATACAGGAGGTGCCAATTCTTGCCATATCTCACAGTGTTGTGAAGATCAAATGAGGCAATGCGTACTAAAATGCTTCGTGAGTTGCAAAGTAGTGTACAAATATAAGCTGTTTTGATCATTTCACCATTTTCATCAGTATTGAGGCCAAGCAGGAGATGCAAATTGATATAATAAATTCCTGCACTTCCCTCAACTCTTTACCTCCAGTGTATGAAAGAGTCTGTTTCTCTCTTCCAGATATTCAGATCAAGATTTAGTTTCTCCAGTTTTCACAAACACAGTTCACTTATGCTTTAAGCCAATATTTATGGACCACCTACTATGTGCCAGGTGTTGTTTCAAGCACTAGGAATATTGGAATGGGACAGGATGAAAGCTAAATAAATAAATAGACAGACAGATGAACAAAGACAGAAAGAAAGGAAGGAACACAAAAAAATGAAAAGGCCATGAAGACAATTAATATAGGGAGAAGTGATGGGGCATTTGGACAGATGCTTTAAATTGCGTGGTGAGAAAAGGAGGTGAAAATGAGAAGAGGCACAACAAAGGGAAGGAGCCAGCCAAATGAAGATCTGTAAGGAGAGTATTCCAGAAAGAATTACAGGCACTGCAAAGAAATCCATAGAAGCAAGAGGTAGAAGATGGGAGGACCTGAGGTGACAAAGAAGCAGGGTCGGGCTGGGTTGAACTCTGAAAGCTGGGGATGTGGGGGTGAAAAACAGTTGCTATGAAGTTGACTCCAACTTATAGCAATCACATGTGTGTCAGAATAAAAGTATACTCCATAGGGCTGTCAATGGCTGAATTTTCAGAAGTTGATCACTAGGCCTTTCCTCCAGGGCACCCTTTGAGTGGATTTGAACCTTCAACATGTCAGTTAACAACTAAGTGTGTTATCAGTGTGCACCATACAAGGAACTTTGAAAGCCAGAGCAAATAGGCGGATCTTATTTTCTAGCGTGACATGAAGGCACTGGGACATTTGAGGGAAGGGGAGAATAGGATAAAATGCATGGTTTAAAGGCCACTCTAACTGCTGAGAGAGGAATAGCCTACAGAGGAACAAGAAAGGAAGCTTTGGTATCATTTAGGAGACTTAGCTTCTGATTATCCACATCATAGATACAAGTGACATTGGAATGGAGAAAAGCAGGCAGATTAGGGAAATGTTTGGAAGTAGTTTCAGCAGGATCTGCGAATGCATATTGTGAGGTTAAAGGAAAATAGAGATTAGGATGAAACTTCCTATGATGCATGTACTTCGGGCTATCAGAGCACATGTGGCTTTTTAAGTTCTTACCCATGGGCTCTTTGAAATTTGTAGGCTCCTCACACCCAAAGTTTATAGATGATAAGTTTTGTCAGATCCTACTTTTCTGTAATTCACTAGTAGAGAAGGTAATATTTATTTACCACTTGTTTTTCCTGTCAGGGTTTATGCCAAAGCCTAACATCACTAGTTTTGGTATTCTGAAATAGAGTAAAGAGATTTAGGTGTATATTATTTATTACTATGCACCCCAAAACTTAGTCACATAAAACAATAATAGCCATTTATGACCTCTCAGTTTCTGTGGGTCAGGAATTTGGGAGTGGTTTGATAGCTTGGTTCTGGTTTAGGGTTTCTCATGAAATTGCAGTCAGATGGCAGAGATTACAATTATCTGAAGACTTAACGGTGGCTGGAAGATCTACTTCCAAGGTGATTTGTTCACATGGCTGGCAAGTTGATGCTAGTTGTTGGCTGGAGTACTTCCACAAAGCTACTGAGTGTACACTCTACATGGCAACTGGCTTCCCCGAGAGTAAGCAATTTAATAGACCAAGGCGGAAACTGCAGTGCAATGCCTTTTATTACCTACCCTTGGAAATAGCACACTAGAACTCCAGCCTAGATTCAGAAAGGGAGGGAGTGAATACTAGGAGGAAAGGATCTTGGAGAACGGCTACCAAATTCCAATTTCCTAAAAGAGTTAATAATACTGGTTGATGACTGGTTGGAAGTGTACCTGAGTTGCTTTTATGTGGTGGTGGCTTATCTCTGAGTCACCTACAGGGCTAGATTTGAGTGAGTTCACCTGTGTCCAGTCCTGGCTCCTCCCACTTGGGAGAAGCATGTAATGTAAGTCTCAGGTTCCTCATTTGTAAAATGGGATATAGCACCTGCCTTGTGAGTTTGATATGAAAATTGGCTGTAACACTGACACAAACTGTTGCTTGATGTGTGTCCATGTTTTTTCCTTGTCTTACCAACTCCTAATTGCTAGGTAGCACACAATTGAACACAGATTTCTTTAAATGGATAATTTCATTATTACAAGCCTTTTAAAAATCTTGTATACAGGGAGGTTGAACCAGTGGGAGTTTTTCCTTAGCTTTGCCTGACACCTTTTGAGTGAGTACACATTGTAGAGAGCATGTGCTGGTACATGTTCCACATCAGGCAGAACCCACTGAACTGGCATGAATTCTGCTCATGTTCCACAACTTAAAAGTTAACGCCTATCAGAGAGTTGGTTTCTCTTTCAATTGATCTTCAGCTCACATGACTGATTCATTGTATTCTCTGTGCATGGTCCAAATTGTGTACACAGATGAGCAATTCTAGACAGATCCATTCTGATGACACCTTGAGGCTTGTTGATAGCTGTCTGAGAATGTTCATGTGAAGACATTTTTGGCGGTAGATTCAATATAGGTTATTTCTGCTTTTTGCCAAATTTCAAATATGTTTATAGATTTGATGTAAATTATGTAGTTTCATTTAAATTATTTTAATATTTTCTGAAAATCAGTTTATGTTTCAGAAATTAGCAGCTATTGATGCTTCTGCTCTATAAATTGGTATGTAGTTCAGGTAAGGGAATGAGACAATTGTCTTTGTATCAGGCAGATTGGGTAAGTTTCTTTGTAGCAATGTTATTAGTATCGTTGCCCATATGGGAGGTTTTGTTTTGCAGATATCTCTGTTCAGTTTCTAGGGGTGGGGTAAACCCATTGCCATTGACTTAATTCCAACCCACAACAATCCTATAGGACAAAGTAGAACTTCCCCATAGGGTTTCCAAGGCTGTAAATCTTTACAGAAGCAGACTGTCTCATCTTTCTCCCTCAGAGCAACTGGTGGGTTCAAGCCACAAACTTTCTGGTTAGCAGTTGAATGCTTTAAACACTGCACCACCAAAGCTCCTTGGGGGTGGTATAAACTCACTGCTGTCAAGTCTAATCTGACTCATAGCGACCCCTCCCTGGGTTTCCGAGGCAGTATCCCTACAGAAGTAGATTGCCCAGTCTTCCTTCTGAGGAGTGGCTGGTGGGTTTGAACCTCCAGCCTTCTGGTTAGCAGTCAAATGCCTTACGCACTACACCACCTGAGCTCCCAGAGGCGGGGGTAGGGTACTGAATTATATTCAGCCAGTCAACAGTGTTAGAATGGAACATTTTCAATGAAATGGAACTTTTGGGTGGCCAAAACTAAGCTTAAATTAAGGTCAGCTGCATTCTGTCAACCTCCCTACCCACAGGACCTGAAAGCTCTAATCCCTACCCACAGGACCTGACAGTTCTAATCCTAACAGCTTTTTAAAATTGCAACAAGGGATAAACAACATATAACTGGAGTTTTAGGTTTCTTATCGAATACATTGTGCTTGACATGGCTTCAGGTAAAAAATTCAGTTTTAACAGTCTGTAGCTGTCTTTAACAAAATTTAATGTTCACACCAAATAATTTCATGATAAAGATAAGCTAACTAAGTTGCTTTGCCATCTTAATGTATTTAATTATACAGTTGAACTGATTGTCATAAATTGGGACAATTATATGAAAATTGTCATGTAGTGATTCATGTTGCTCATAAATTGAGTAATAAGTTGTTTCTTTGCTGGGAGCATGAATTCTCTAGGCCTCCTTACATTGGGAAGGTGTCTTTATCTTATTAGGTGGCTTGGAACATACTCTCTCTTTCTTCAAATATTATTTAACTCAGAAGATACCTCTCAATAGAATATTTTGTACAGGGGAGCACACTGAAATGCAATTAGATATCTGTGCTGCTTAAACCAGGTCAGTGCTGTTTTAATAGCCACTGAGAATAATTTTCAATATACATATACATTTTAAACAAATAGTAAGAACATTGCTTTAATATGATTTTGTTTCTGATAGACCCTATAATTGGTTATAATTGGAAAGGAGCTCTGGTGGCCTATTGCCTAAGACACTTGACTGCTAACCAGAAGGCAGCTGGTGGTTCAAACCCACCAACTACTCCTCAGAAGGAAGGTTGGGCAATCTACTTTCGTAGTGATACCACCTTGGAAACACAAGGCATGAGTCAGGTCTGACTCGACGGCACACAGCAACAAGAGGTAAGAAGGGAGTTCTGGTGGCATAGTGCCCAAGGCATTTGACTGCTAACAAGAAGGCTGGAGGTTCAAACCCACCAGGCCTTCCTCAGAGGGAAGGTTGGGCAATTGACTTTAGTAGAGATACCATCTTGGAAACCCAAGGATGGGCCTCACTATGAATTGGATCCTACTCGACGTCAGTGAGTTTTTTTTTAGAGTTAGGAAGAGGCAAAATCTTGTTTGACCCCAGAAAAAAGAGTGCTCCTAGGGAGAAGTAGAGCAAGACACATCAATACTGTAGGTCAGTGCTTTCAAACCTAAGCATGCATACAAATCACTTGGAAAATGTGAAAAAAACACAGACTCCTGCTTCTGTCTTAGTATTTCTGGAAAGGGACATTAGAATTTGCATTTCTAGCAAGTTCTCACACTACTTATCTATCACGTTTTTTGTACTGTAGTGGCTTACATGTTTCTATGATACTTGAAGCTATGCCACTGGTATTTCAAATACAAGCATGATATCCATGATGGACACATTTCAGTGGATCTTCCAGACTAACATAAACAAGGAAGAAAAACCTTGTGATCTACTTCCAAATATTGTTGTTGTTGTTGTTATGTGCTGTCGAGTCGGCCCCGACTCATAGCGATCCCTCCTTGGGTTTCCGAGGCAGTATCACCATGGAAGTAGATTGACCAACCTTATGGATTGCAACAGAATATTGTCCACTAAAGTGTTGAAAGATGAACCCCCTGGGTTAGAAGATACTAAAGATACACAAAATACACAGGCACCAAAACAATGAACTGCAGCACACCATATCGTGAAGATAGTGGAAGACTGGGCAAAGTTTTCCTATACTGGAGCTGACTTGGCAACTAACAACAACAAATTCTCAGATGATGCTGATGATACTGGTCAAGTACCTTAGGCAGCACTAGAGTAGTCCATCCTAGGGGAACCAGAGCAACACCCCAGCAGAATTTGTCATGGTGAAGAGAGTCCTGAACATGCTAAAGCAAATTAACTTTCTTCTCCTTGGGCATTGACTTTATGATTTTAAATATTGTAACCAATGTTAGGTTATTTTCAGAGAGGACAGAGTAAGATTAATTTTGTGGCAAGTCCTAGTAGATACTCGGCATCAAACAGTGTTTAAGCATTTGCTCTTTGGCACATAAAATAGCAATTGTAGGTTCATGTGGATTATAAATTTTTTATAAGGTGGAATATAATTGAGTCCTTACAATCAAATGATCTTCAGTTTCACGTCTTCAGAATCAGCTTGCCCTGAGTAAGGAGATTTGTGGGTTCCATGTCCCTGGAAATGGGAGGATCATGGAGCAATTCCTACTCAGGACATTCCCTTGGATGCCTACTCACCTCCACATTTGCCTGAAGTAAGATTTTGGAGGAAATCACACCTCAACTCCAATGGAACTAAAGTGTCTCCAGGTCTCCAGGTGTTTATCTCCACATGTAGCTAATACACCAGTGGACTTATTTAGATATTTTATTGTATTTTAGCCCTGGAAGGAGTTAATAGAAAGAGAAATAATTAATATCTTTTTTGTGTTTAGTTTGATTACATTATCAAGATACAAAACAAGGTCTACTACTCTTGCTGATGATTTTTCCTGGTGAAGGAGCTGGCAACCTCCATGTAAATTTTATCTGCATTGTGATGGTTAAAGTTGTGTGTCAGTTTGGTTGGGCCATGTTGCTCAATGCTTTGGCAGTTATGATATAATTTGGCAGTTATGTAATGATGTAGTTATCCCCTAATTTATGATGTGATATAATGTAATCACTGTCATGATAAGATCTGATATAAGGCAATCACCTCCATGATGAGGTCTACTAGCCAATCAGTTGAAAGGGTGTTTCCTTGGGATTGTGGCCTGCATTCAATATATATGGACATTCTGACAAAGCTCTCTGGCTTTTTGGTCCCTCGATATCTTCCTAGATTTTGCTGAAGTTAATTCAAAAATGGTTGCAGCAGTACATTGAAAAAGAATTGCCAGAAATTCAAGCTAGTCTCAGATTTGTATGTGGAATGAGGGATATCATTGATTATGTCAAATGGATCTTGACTAAAAGCAAAGAATACCAGTGTTTTATTGACTGTGCAAAGGCATTTGACTGTGTGGATCATACAAATTATGGATTACATTGTGAAGAATGGGAATTTCAGAACACTTGATTGTGCTCATGAGGAATCTGTACATAGACCAAGAGGCAGTCCTTTGAACAGAGCAAAATACTGCATGGTTTAAAATTAGGAAAGGTGTGCATCAGTGTTGTATACTTTCACCATACTTATTCAGTCTGTATGCTGAGCAAATAATCCAAGAAGCTGAACTATATGAAGAAGAACACAGCATTAGAAAGAGGAAGACTCATTAACAACCTGTGATATGCAGATGACACAACTGTGCTTGATGAATGTTATGAAGACTTGAAGCACTTACCGAAGTTCAGATTACAGCCTTCAGTATGGATTATATATCAACATAAAGAAAACAAAAATCCTCACCACTGGACCCAATAAGCAACATTATGATAAATGGAGAAGAGATTGAAGTCCATGGAAGCAGTGGTCAAGAAATCAATGGCATACCATATTGTGCAAATCTGCTGCAAAAGACCTCTTTAAAGAGTTCAAGAGCAAAGATGTCACTTTGAAGACTAAAGTGCACCTAACTCAAGCCATGGTATTTTCAATAGCTCCATATGCATGTGAGAGCTAGACAATGAATAAACAAGACTGCAGAACAATTGATACATTTGAATTATGGTGTTTGCAATGAATATTGAATATGCTATGGACTGCTAAAAGAACAAACCAATCTGTCTTGGAGGAAGTACATCTGTCATGCTCTTTTGAAACAAGAATTGCCAGACTTGGTCTCTCATACTTTGGTCTTGTGGTCAGACCAGTCTCTGGAGAAGGATATCATGCTTCTAATCTCTAGTTCTTGGGACTTGAGCCAGTGGCTTGCTGAATTTCCAATCTTGTGATTCATTAGTCTCAGCAGCCTGTGAACCAACAACCTGCTATCTGACCTGTTCATCTTGGGTTTCTCAGCTCCTACAGCCATGCAAATCAGGAGAAGCCTGACATCTAACCCATGCACTTAGGACTTGCCAGCCTCTAAAACTATGTGAGCCATTTCCTTGAGACACATCTTTCTCTATATATACAAATATAAGCTTTGTTAGGAGCTCTGGTGGTGTAGTGCCTAAGGCATTTGACTGCTAACCAGAAGGTTGGCAGTTCAAAACCACCAGCCACTCCTTGGAAGGAAGATTGGGCAATCTACTCTCATAGTGATACTGCCTTGGAAACCCAAGGAGAGGTTACTATGAGTTGGATCCAATTCCATGGCAGTGAGTTTTTTTTTTTTTTTTTTTAAATAAGCTTTGTTAGTTTTGCTTTTCTAGAGAAACCAATCTAAGACACCTACTAAGCATAAATGGGTATGGGATATTCTTTCCAAGATCTATTATAATGCATTGAGAAAGATTTTGTGGCAAGCTAAGGGAAACTATTTGCATTTATACTGTCCTTCTCCACAAGCTGATTTCCTGGGACACTAGGGGCCCAGGAGGGAACATGGAACAATGCATCCTTACTTACAGCCAAGGAAGCAGAAGGCTGCAGCCAGAGTCCCATAAGTCACAGTGACTGCCAGGGCCCTTGACCCAAGCCTCCTGCCTCTCCATATAATGGACAGGGCTCAGGGAGAGTGAGCACAGTTGCCACAGCTGTTGTTGTGTGCCGTCGAGTTGGCCCCGACTCATAGCGACCCCTCCTTGGGTTGCTGAGG
This sequence comes from Orycteropus afer afer, assembly GCF_000298275.1. NCBI lineage: Eukaryota > Metazoa > Chordata > Mammalia > Tubulidentata > Orycteropodidae > Orycteropus > Orycteropus afer. The sequence continues at coordinate 4,339,084 of NW_006921823.1, read as the reverse complement.
CAGTATCACTACGGAAGTAGATTGCTCAACCTTCCTTCCGTGGAGTGGCTTGTGGGTTTGAACCGCCAGCCTTCTGGTTAGCAGTCAAGTGCCCTGTTTATTAGCATAGGCTTTACTGGCTCCCTTACCTTCTCTGTGGGAGCTCTAGTAGCATAGTGCCAAAGGCATTTAACTGCTAACCAGAAGGCTGTTGATTCAAACCCACCAGCCACTCCTCAGAAGGAAGGTAGGGCAATCTACTTCCTTAGTGATACTGCCTTGGAAACCCAAGGAGGGGTTGCTGTGAGTCGGGTCTGTCTTGAATGATGGTTAGTTTCATAATTCACATGTAGAAAATTTTAGAGAAAGGTAATGTCTGATTCCTGTATTTTCTTTTACTGCTACACTGTGTTTTGTCGCTGTTATTTGCCTTTGAGCCAGCTCTGACTCCTGGTGACCCTGTGTACAACAGAACAAAACATTGGGAACTCTGGTGGTGCCTAAGGCATTTGATTGCTAACCAGAAGGCTGGCGGTTTAAACCCATCAGCCACTCCTCAGAAGGAAGACTGGGCAATCTACTTCTGTACAGATGCTGTTGTTGTTATGTGCCATCAAGTCAGCCCCGACTCATAGCGACCCCTACTTGGGTTGCCGAGGCAGTATCACTATGGATACCACCTCAGAAACCCAAGGAAGAGTTGCTATGAGTCGGGATCTACTCGACGGCAGTGAGTTTGGTTTTTTTTTTGAGAGTCCATTATATGGTTTTGTTATTATTATTATTTTATTGGGCTTTAGGTGAAAATTTACAAAGCAAATTTGTTTTACATTCAACAGTTCATGCACATTTGATTTTACACCCGAATTACCATCCCCAACCTTAAAAAAAATAAATAAAAAACTTCACTCCCTCCCCGCCGCTCCCTTCCCTGTGACTACCCACCCACTCCTTGTGCACTTCTTAACTATGCATTCCTGTCTGTCCAACTCTCCCTCTATGTGAATGCTGCCTCGCTGGTGTATCATGGCTGATTGCTCTAAGGGGTGGATCTCCCTACAGTAGGTAGGTGCATCGCCCTGGGGTAGGTGTGCTGCATGTAGGTCTTTCTGCTGTTGGTCTGAGAGCTAATCCATAAGAGTATGTCCATTTCTAGGCCCAAAGGGTAACCTGGGGCCAGGAGTCCATTATATGTTTTGAGTGCCTTCCAACCTAGGGCGCTCACCTTCCAGTACTTAATTGGAAAATAGTGTATTGTGATCAATGTTTTTATTGGCTAATCTTGGGAAGTAGATCTCCAAGTCTTTCTTTCTAGTCTGTCTTAGTCTGGAAGTTCCATTGAAACCTGTCCATCATGAGTGACTCTGCTTGTATTTGAAATACTGATGACATAGCTTCCAGCATCGTAACAACATGCAAACCACCACAGTATGACAAATTGACAGACAGGTGGTGCTTGCACCTGTCTAATTCTTATGCTTGCAAGATCAGAGAAACTGTACTCTCCTTGAGCAAACCACCTGCCAGCCACTGTTATAAGTAACTGCACCACTATTTGTGCTGGACATTCTCAGTATGGCTGCACCATAGCAACAGAACAATTCAGAGATGCTCAGGAGAAGGGCCTTTAAGATGGAACAATGTAGTCCTCATGGTCAGCACTGGAAGGATCCTCAGTTACTGACCTCTGTGTCTTTCTATAGTTTTGTTGCTATGTGAAGTGCACATTTGGGACCACCCTGAAGGGCTACCCCAGCTGAGGTTTTCCTCATGACTATATACACTTTCAAATTCTCTCTCTGCCCAGTCCTTATTACTTCTTACTCTTCATGGGGATTGAACCTGAGAGCTCTCCCCAATATTTTACCTATATACAGATCAGGGTCTTTTTCCAGGGAATTCTATTATGGTACCATCCACTACCCTAGACCAAATTCCCAGAACAGTCTCCATGACCTCTTCCCTAAATGCACACCAATAGCCCATCTTCACCCCTCTGCCAGTTAGTGCTTTGTCCCAAACATTTCTGCTATTCAGAGTTCTAAGTACATGGAAAAATAACTGCCTGGCACCTGTAATTGCTTTGTACTCTATGAATGACTAGCGAATAAGCTGTGAATAGAAAAGTTGTGTGCCAGCTCTGAGAGGAAGTATTAATTGCTGCATTTCTTTGGGGGGTGTGGGGGGTGTGGTGGGGAGACCCACCAGAATTCTCTTTCCTTTGGCATTTACCTGAGCCCTTAAATGACTACAATAGGCAAAATCCCTGCCAATTGTGATAGATGTAATGAGAGTGAGAAATAAACCTTTGCTAATGTATACCCCTGAGATTTTGAATGTTTAGTTACAACATCATCTTGACACATTGTGACTGATACAGTTCCTCTGGATTAGAATCTCCTTCCCTGAAATTTCTGGTCATTGAAATTCTTCCAAATTCTGGAGGGGGAAGAAAATGCATTCATCCTCCTAAAACTTTCTCTGAATTCAGCAGGAGGGTGTGTCTTTGCTCTATTTTTTGATATCTCTCCCCTGTGTTAAAATGACAATGTCCCCAGAATAAAAAGTTTGCCATATCTGAGACATCTTGTATTCTTTAAAAGTCCTAAGTCATAGTAAAGAAGCAATGCTTGTTTTAATGAAATGGGACTCATGAGGAACAAAGGAGATAGAGATAGAAAGACTGATATATATTTGTCATCAAAAGACTCATAGCAACCCTTCCTTGGGCTTCTGAGGTGGAATCTTTATGGAAGAAGATTGCCCAATCTTCCTTCTGAGGAGTGGCTGGTGGGTTTGAACTGTCAGCCTTCTGGTCAGCAGTCAAATGCCTTAAGCACTATGCCACCAGAGTTCCTTAGTAAATAAGAGCATTCCTAATATCCATACTGTTGCTGTTGTTAGCTGCCTTGGAGTCAGCCCTGACCCATGCACAACAGGATCAGACTACTGAAGCTCATAGGGTTTTAACTGGTGGATTTTCAGAACTAGATTGTCAAAGCTTTTTTCCTAGTCCATATTAGTCTGGAAGCACCACTAACATGCTTGCAACATGCAAGCATCATGCTTGTTACATGCAAGCCTCCATTGACAAACATATGGTGGCTATGCACAGGATCCCCTATGTAGAAGGTGAGAATTTTACCACAGAACTACCACTGTTCACAACTAAATTCCTTTTTTCAGCCAGTGTGCAAAGTAATTGAGCTGTTACTATCACCTGGACACTGCATATTCTTTGCAGATAGAGTTATTCGATCTAAGCATATCTCTACTGCTTTGTAACATATTTTTCTCAGCACCATACACTTAGCATTAATACCAGGTATTCTCTCACAGTCACCTCTGCAGGTCCATGTATTGAGCAAGAATGAAATATTCTGACCCAAATACTGTTGATGTGAATGCAAATATGCCAGTGAGTATTATTAATAATTATTAATAACAATTAAGGAGTCATAGAGGCACAATTGAGGAGCTATAATGGTGTTTTGTTAAGGCATTCGGTTGCTTTGCAGAAGAAAGTTAAGGCACTCTGTTTCCGTAAAGATTTTCAGCCTAGGAAACTCAGTGGGAGTTGCTATGAAACAGAATTGACCTGATGGCATTGAGTTTGGTTTGGATTTTTTGTTTTGTTTTGGTTTTTTGAGAGGCACAATGGTTAAATGCTTGACTACTAACTGAAAGATTAGCAGTTTGAAGCCACTCAGCAACTCTGTGGGAGAAAGGCCTGCAATCTGCTGCTGTAAAGATGGCTGACAAGAAAGCCCTATGGGCAAGTTCTGCTCTGTCACATGGGGTCACTATGAGTTGGAATGGACTTGATGGCACCCAACAACAACAATAAATAGCCCTAAGGAGCTTCTCCTTGAAATATCAAGTAATAATCCTACACATTTAATAGCAGCATTGCTATTATTATATTGCAAAATAATCTCATTTTGCCTTCTCACTGAGCCCCTAAAAAGCAGAAATAGCAAAGCTAATATTCCTGTTTTCTACAGTGAAGACCAGAATGAGGGAGGTTGAGTGGTCTGCATGACACCCCATGACCACAGCCAGGACCCTCACAAACACTGTTTAGCTTAATAGCATCTGAATTTGTATTAACATAAAATGTTTCTTTAAATATGTTGTCCATCTGTTGACCTGCCTTGACTCAATACTATAAACCAAATTACCTACCATAGCTTTGAACAAACTGAGCTTAAATTTGCACAGAAAAAGTAGAATATTCTTGTATTTTACCGGTCTGGGTCTTTTGACAGAAATAGGACTGGCAAGAGAGAGAATAACTAAACCATCTTTTGTTTTTCTTCTTAATTAGAAAGTAAGTCAAAGGTATTTGCAAAGAACCATTTGATAATGGCACAAGACATTGCGGGAGAGCAAAATGCAGAAATGATTACATAAGCATTGAATCCTATGGTGACTGCGTTTGTGTATAAACCACAATATTTTGTTTTGATTCTCTATTGCTCACACAAAAAAATGATTTTTAGAAAACATTTTATTATTGTCTCTTAGGAGTCTATGTGCTGTCTGGGTTAGGCTGGGTGAAATTTTACAAAGGAGATTTGTTTTACTTTCATACACATTTTGTTTCATGTCATTGGCTGCAATTTCTCAATAACAGCTCTCTTCCTACTTCCTCCCCATTGTTACCTCTTCTCTGTGTCCTTTTCTATGCATTCTTGCCCCCCTAGCTATCTCCCTGTGCCAACACTGTCCTTCGGTTCTCCTACAATTGATCTCTGTAAGGAGTGTATCTACCTGATGTAAATGTTCACCCTATATGCCTGTTTTTTAGCTGGAAGCCACAGGAGTGAGTTCCGTTCCAGACCTGATGAGGAACAAAGAACCATGGTCTCAGGGGTCTCGCCAGGCTCTATTAGACCAGTAAACCTGGTCTTTTTTTTTTTTCTTTCTTTCATGATTTTGGGTTTTGTTCCACATTGTTCTCTCACTTTATCCAGGATCTCCTGCACTGATCCCTGTGTTCCAAGTGGTTGTCAGTGGTAGCTAGGCACCATCTAGTTCTTCTGGTCTTTTAGTCATATAGGCTGAGGATGACATGTTCTACTAGTGCTTTGGACTAATTGTTTTCATGTGTCTTTGGTTTTCTTCATTCTTCTTTGCTCTGGATGAGGAGAGATCTATTGTTGCATCTAAATGAATGCTTTCAACCTTTTAAGACCCCAGTCACTACTCACCAAAATAGGATGTAAAACAATGTTTTTGTACAGTATGTTATGCCACTTGAGCTTGATATCCCCCGAGACTGTGGTCCTGAGTCCACAGGTCCAACTACTCACTCCTTCAGTGTGGTTGGCTGTGTCCAAGAAGTTATCATAACTTTGCCCCTTGTTAGCTCTATTATATATTTGAATATTCTCACAGCACATACAAATACATATGTAGAAATATCATCTGTCTGCCTTATATATGTTGTTGTTGTTATGTGCCGTTGAGTTGGACTCGACTCAT
>NW_006921823.1:4321168-4333398 GCF_000298275.1 Orycteropus afer afer | reverse complement strand
TAACAATAGCCTCTTGGTTTATTTACAGGCTCCTCATGAGCACAATTAAGTGTTCTGGAATTCCCATTTTTTGCAATGTTATCCATAATTTGTTATGATCCACACAGTCAAATATCTTTGCATAGTTAATGAAACACAGGTAAACATTTTTCTTCTTTAGGGCCCCTATGAACAACAGAACAAAACCCTGCCCAGTCATGCACCATCCTCACAATCCTTGCTGTATTTGAGCCTATCATTGCAGCCACTGTGTCAATCCATCTTATTGATGAACTTTTCCTTTTTCACTGACCCTCTACTTTACCAAACACGACATCATCCACACTAGAATGTATAAATAAATTCCAGTATATTCACATAGTGGAATACTAGATAATGATGAGAATACAAGATCTACACTGCATATCACAAAAGAGATGAATGTTGCAATGCAATTGAAGTCAAAGAAGCCAGAAACAAAAGTAGAAATTGTATGACTCTATTTATATAAAGTGAAACTAAATGATGTTGTTAGAAGTCATGAAAATGATAACCCTTGGGGGCCTGGTAGTGACTGGGGAAGAGGTACACTGGAGGAAGTCTTCTGAAGTGCATATGGTGTTGTCTTCTTGCTCTAGGACTGTTTATACACATATTTAGTTTGTGAAAATTCAGCCAATTGTACATTTATGAAATGTTCTACTTTTCTATATATACATATATTTCCATTAACTGACCTTAAGCTGGCCACCAACTCATGGCAACATCATGCACAACAGAAGGAAACATTGTTCTGGTCCTGCACCATCTCCACAGTTTTTGCAGATCAGATCATTAATATTCATAAGGTTTTCATTGGCTGATTTTCAGTAGATCAGTACGGCCTTTCTTCCTAGCCTGTTTTAGTTTGGAATCTCTGCTGAAACCTGCTCAGCATCAGAGCAACAAACAAACCTCCACTGACAGATGGGTTGTGGCTGTGCTTGAGGTGCACTGGCTGGGAATCAAACTCTGATCTCCCACATAGAAGCCAAGAATTCTACCACTGACCACCACTGCTCCCATCTATATGTGTATTATTCTTCAATTTATAAAAAAGAAGAACAGAGATTGGCTTGTGTGTGTGTGTGTATGTGTATGTGTGTGTGTGGCAAGCAGATCTTAAAATCCAAAGGGTCTTCAAAAGGCTCTTCTCCAGATCCTTCTTTACTTGGCCCAGGCGTGCTTCACTTGCTGCTCTGTGCTTAGTTCTGTGTTTCTTTCCTCTGATGCTTTAAATGAAAATCAGGAATGGAGGGAAAGCTTCTTTGATTGATTCTATTAACCTCTTGGCTGATCAGGCCTGAGATGAACTCCTCAAATATTTTTCCACAATAGCATCAAGTTTTGAGGTTACAAACAAAAGGAAAAAGAGAAAAATATTTATATTTATTTTTATTTTTAAAATTAAGAAAGCAGATTATACAGAAGAATGGGAACTCCCAAAGAGCATTTTGGAACTTGAAATGGAAGATCTAGGGGTTCTTCTAGAATGTATTCTAAAGGGCAAAGAAATAAAAATATGAGATAAAGCTGAGACAGAAGGGCAGCTACAGACCATCAGCTCTGCCTCCCAGAGTTCTAGGAGGAGAGAATAGAGGCAAGAGGACTAGTAGAAAACTTCACAGAGCTCAAGAAACAGACACAGTTTCAGGTCCAAAGCTTTTCTTAGTTTATAGTCCAGGTTTCCTTATTATTATCATTAATTTTTGAGTCATGCAAAACTGACTTCTTTAGAGGAAGAAATTCAATTCACCTTTCCAGAAATCCTTGAAAAATATCCTCCCTAGACAAAAGAGGACCAACTATACTCAAAACTCCCACTTCCTCATTTCTGCTGAATCTCAAGTGAACTTAAGGAAAACACACACACACACACACACAAACAGGCACACACACACTGAGAGACAGATCTATTTTTAAAACAGGTATTTTCACACTGGTATTTTAACTTATTTCTAGATCAGAAACTGTATTGCACCTCTATGAAGACTTCTCTCCACCTGGGGTTTGTGTTGCACAATGGTTGGGAAAGAACAATTTTTAGGGTCATAACTGAGAAAATAAAACTTCTTCTTTTTTTAAATGAGTCATGAATTTACTCAGTTATGGTATCTGCTTTTATGTTAAACACAGAGGCCAAGATGGAGCTGAGCCTACTCTTTTCTGGAAATACTGATTCATTTGAAATTAGGAGGTCCATTTAAATAAAAGAAATGTAATTTTGTGTTCTCTCTTTACTTGCAGTAGCATCATTATTTATAGTTTTATTTTTAGGGAAATTATCTGGAAGCTGCTAATGGGAATTCTATGAGTCTGATGGTGAGCAAGTCACTATGAATTTACCTTTCTTTCCATTTCTAGAACTTTGCAAAACAAATTATTAGGACGAGTTTTCATAGAAAGTCAAAGCTGTGCACTCCTTAAAAGGGAGCTTGACATGGCTTTACGTATCACCTGGTTCAAGAGCTACCAGACCAACCTTTAAGGAGTGGGTTGGGAGTACTCTAGGTCACTTGGTCCAGGAATGATGGAATCCCATCACGTGTCAGGGTGGAAGAGGGAACTCCAAAGATCTAAGGTGATACTTCAGAGTTGGTATTTCTGCTCAATTATTGCCACTCTACCTAAACTTACACACTGTGCTTCCAAAAATTAATTTTTATTTGTCAAAGTTAAAATGAGCTGTAAAACACTGACTTGAAGGCCTCATTTCACAAGAAAACTGAAGCAGACAAAAACATGGATGATCAGGCATACCCAAACACAAGGCTAAGCAGACAGCCAAGAGTTGTCAAATACTGAAACAAAGTGAATACTGAAAAAGTGGCATCAAATTCAACAAATGGAAGGCTCACCACTCAAGGGAATCCTTAATACAGCAGATAAAAGTCAGAAAGGTCATTATAATTAAAGTACTTAAGGAGATTAGGAGCTCTGGTGGTGTAGTACCTAAGGCATTTGTCTGCTAACCAGACAGCTGGCAGTTCAAACCCACTAGCCACTCCTCAGAAGGAAGATTGGGCAATCTACTTCTGTAGTGATACTGCCTCAGAAACCAAGGAGCAGTTGCTATGAGTCGGATCTGACTGGATGGCAGTGACTTTGGTTTTTGTTTTTTTTAAGGAGATTAGAAGGAGCTCTGGTGCTGTAGTGGTTAAGGCATTTGGCTGCTAACCAAAAGGTCAGTGGTTCAAACCTACCAGCTAATTCACAGAAAAAAGATGCAATAGACTGCTTTTGTAAAGATTTACAGCCTTGGAAACACAATGGGAGTCGCTATGAGTCAGAATCGATTTGATGGAAGTGAGTTTGGTTTTTGGTAAGGTGATTAGAGTGCATAACCTACCCATTAATAAATAATTAAATAAATAAATAACCTATAGAACTGTGGTGAAGTTTTTAGAAGTATTATTTTAAAACCCTCAATACCAAAACCAAACTCACAGCCGTAAAGTTCGACCTGACTCATAGTGACCCCTCCTTGGGTCTCCAAGGTGATATCACTAAGGAAATAGATTGCCCAACCTTTCTTCATAGTGCCTAAGGCATTTGACTGCTAATCAGAAGGCTGGCGGTTCAAACCCACCAACCACTCCTCAGAAAACCCTCAAAAAATGGGCACAACAGCCAAAGAAATTGGAGAATGAATAAGTGAACTGAAAAGTCAAGGGATTCTTGTAGATTGTAGCTCATAAAAACAAAAAAATCAAAGTATGAAGGAAAAACTGAGACCTCAATTAGAGAGAACCAGAAGTTTCACTGGCTATTTACCAGGCATTTCAGAAGGTGAGAACAGACAGAATCAAGGGAGAAAAATAAAATAATGAATATTGTACCAGTTACTGTGGCACTGTGGATAAGGCATTTGGCTGCTAATCTTGAAGGTCAGCTGTTCAAACCCACCAGCTTCTCCATGGAAGGAAGATGGGGCAATCTACTTCCATGAAGATTTACACCCTCAGAAACCCAATGGGGGTAACTATGAGTCAGAATTGACTCAATGGCAGTGAATTTGGTTTTTGGTTTGGTACTGTCCACTTAATTTCAATTCATGGCAACTCATGTGTGTGAGAGTAGAATGGTGCTCCCTAAGGACTTCAATGGCTGATTTTTCAGAAGTAGATTCTCTGACCTTTCTTCCTAGGCTCCTCTGGATCGACTGGAATCCCCAACCTTTCAGTTCACAGCTGAGCATATTACGTTTACACCACTGTTATGTGCTATCGAGTCGGCCCTGACTCATAGCAACCCCTTCTTGGGTTTCTGAGGTGGTATCACTACAGGAGTAGGATTGCCCAACCTTCCTTCTGAGGAGTGGCTGGTGGGTTTGAACCACCAGCCTTCTGGTTAGCAGTCAAGTGCCTTAGGCACCACTAAGAGACTCCAAATAATAAATGAAGAAAATTAGTGAGAACTTTTTTTTTCCCATTTAATAGTGGGGCTGTATTCATGGGCATATGGCCTCTGCAGTTGTCTTGCTGTCAGAAAGGCCCTGTGCTTAATTTAATGCTCTACCATTATTGTTTTAAAATTCTTCATAATTTTATCTTTGAATCTGTGTTTGCCAAGTGAAGTTCATGAGACAATTGGACATGTGTGTGAACAGAGGAGAAACATGTAGTGTGTGTGTGTCTGCCTTTTAACGCCACACCATTCACATGTAGCATTTGCTCAGATGCATGGGAGTTCAGTGAGACTTAAAGAGAGTGCGAAGTGTGTACATTACCTCTATGACTGAGTAAGTGATGTGCTGAAAGCCCCAAGAAACCATACTTTCTGTTGGAACCGTAACTTGTTATAAATACAGAAAGCAAGCAATGGCCTTCTAAGAAAACACAAATGACTAAGAAACCCCATCATCACTTTTTTTTTTTTTTTAACCTGTGCTGCTTCTCTGTATGAGTCAATGACTTACTCTGAAAATGATGGCATACAAAAAAAGAGAAAGCACCCATAGTTGCCTTTTCCTTTAGTCTTTCCTTATTCATTACTGAGCCAAAATAGTGTTGGTAGGATGTGCACACATCAGGAAATGAAGTAAGAAAGTTGAGTTAGTTTTGTGCAGCATTTCTGATAATAATGAAATACAATACTCTCACTATTTGTGGTAGTTATGTCCTATAAAGTTTCTGTGAACACTAAACTGGTAAATATTGAACCACTGCTCCAAAGTAAATACAGGGTTAGTGTCCTACAAGATTCAGATCATAATATTTTTGTCAAGTGATTAATATATAACCTTGTTTTATGTGTTTTTGTCTAAAGATACATTATTCAATGTATAAACCAAACCAAAACTAAACTAACTTCTATTGAGTTGATTACTACTCACAGTGACTCCCCTTGGGTTTCCAAAGCTGTATATCTTTATGGAAGGAGACTGCTTCATCTTTCTGCCATGTAATGGCTGTTGGGTTCAAACCACTAAACTTTTGGTTAGCAGCCAAATGCCTTAACCACTAACCAACTCAGCTCCCTATTTAATGTATAATGTTGATTAATAAACATTGAACTCATGACCAACATCAGTGTAACTTATGCCTGCATGAATTTTATCTAACCCACTTATTTTCTCCATAAAGTACATCACAGCTTTGTTGTGCTTAGGAACACCAAACAGCACTTCAGCACAAAAATTGGGGGCCATTTAAAACAGCAAAATCACCAACAAAAAACACAAGCATGAAAAAAGTATAGCACTAAAAGACCTTGAAAATAATATTTGCTTATAATATGAGAGCTAAAACAAGAAGCCAGAATGCTGTCTTGTTAAAACTCAACTGAGATTGTGTGTATCAGGTGACTAGAATTTTTCACCTCTCTGTGCATGTGCACAAATGACTGAAAGCTTCACAATTATTGCTTTTAGTGTTAGAAATAAATTTTAGCAAGTAGGTGAATTTACACATACAGAATCTGAATAATCATACACACATGTGTATGAGCTACAAAATACAAATTGTGTAATTAAAGTGATTCCACATATGAGGTAAAAACTTTTGTATTTGTATTTAAAATGATCATTGAACAACATAAACATAAACATAAACATAAATGGTAAAATTCATGATACAAAAAAAAAAAAAAAAAAAAAGCCATACTCACTGCCATCAAGTTGATTCTGACTCATAGCGACCCCCACTGGATTTCCATGGCTCTAAATCTTTACAGTAGATCATCCCATCTTCCTTCTGCTGAGTGGCTGGAAGGTTTGAATTGCTGATCCTCTATTTTGCAGCCAAATGCCTTGTCCACTATGTCACCAGAGCTCCTTCAAAATTCATGATAATAAATTAAAATTTTAAATTTTTCTGTAGTTAAATGATATTAAGTAGCAAATAAAAACTACCATGACAAGTAAAAAATTAGATTGTGGAGGAAAGGAAAAAGCTTTATATACCTTTAGTTATACTTTTTTTCTCTTTGTTTTTTCAGTAAGGGTCCCCATATTTTAATTTTGCATGTGGACTTGCAAATTATGTAGCCAGCCCTATTTAAAAGCACCTTCCAGTTTTGTAGCAAACTACATTTATAAAAGATTATTTTGGAACTTCAAAGAAAAAGAAGAAGTTTTGAAGTTTCCAGAGAGAGAGGAAAATGTTAATTTAACAAGAAATGAAAGTGGTCACAGTGAGTGATGGCCAAACTGGAGTCAGGATTCTGTTCTCTCACTCTAGTCTAGGAATAGAGTGTGACTTTGTGTTGATGAGGGGAATTGAAATGTGGCCCTTCTAGGGCTTCCCTTACTAGGTGACACAGTATAGGCATGTAGCCCAACCATAAATGCTTTTAGATCATCCTATGGTAATTCTTTCATCTCAGTCTAAACACCAAGGGGGGACTGAGAAGACAGTAGTTTGGGGCAGGTGGTGGAGTGTGCAATGGGTTGGTGGTGAAATTCTCAGAACTCTCTTGGAGTTCTAATTCATAGTAAGTGGCAGGGTAGGCTTCAACACTGAGGCTCTGGAGCAAGGCCAGGCGCCTGGAAGGTGCCAAGATGCAGTTCTGGGGGGCTGAACAGGCTTGGGGACATACAGTGGCTGTGCAGGAACATGGGCTTCATGGTGCAGTGAAGAGATATTGGAACACAGCTTTCCTGTGGCTGCACTGCTTTTGCATGCCTGCAATGGGGCCTGGTAGAAATCCAGGCATTTAAAGATGGTGGTGGATTGACTCTAGGGAGCATGCTTCTCCAGAAAGTGGAGACCAATAGCTCTGGGCAAGGCAAGGAATAAAGGAAACATATGATTTGGTATGACATTCTTAGATTCCCTTTGGCAGTGGGATTGTCAAGACCAAGCCTGTGTGCTTGTGAGTTCATGTGCTGGTACACAACACATACATAGACACATACACAGACATATGCATGCCAGAGACACATACACAGCCATACACAAAGACATACACATAAACACAAAGATATTTACAAAGACACATACAAATATACACAGAGATACACAGAGACATATACAGACACATGCACATAAAGACACACACACATACAGAGATATATAAAAGCACATTTATTGACATACTGAGACAACCACAGAGGCATCCACAGACACACACATAGACATATACACTGATGCATGCACACACACAGATGCATTGACATGCACGCAAATATGTACACAATACATGGATGCAAACATACATACAAAAGCATATACAGCCCCACAGGTACACACATACAGCAATAACCAGACATACACAGACACACACACAATGAGACACACAAATACATGGCATGGCAAATTTTTCTTTTGGTTTTGAGATATAGAATAATTACCCAAGCCATTCATTTTGGCCACACAAACTACTGCCAAAGTTAGGAGTTAATGATTGATATAAGGAATAAGTTTTGCCTTTTATTCCTTCTTCTTTATTCCCCTGATAAAAGCAGTAATGAGTAAATCCAGCCAAAGTGAAAGTCACCAGGAGAGGGAAATGAAGAAACAAAGGGCTTGGAAAAGTCCAGTGTTCACCACGCCCTGACTACGTGTGAACACAGAGCTGTTCTACATACCCTGAAAGATATGGAAAAGGAAAAGAACATGATTCCTGCTTTCAAAGAATACATGGTTTCTCTGCATTGACTAACGTAAAACAACCAGCCTCAAATTGGTTGGTACATTGTGTGATAGGGACTTGGACAGCTGGGGGAATGTGAGAAAGAGGGGTAATGTGTGGGTGAAAACAGAGAAGAATGGTGGGAAGTAAGGAATAGCCAATACAGCTTGAAGTAGAGAGTGAATGGTTTTAAGTCAGAAAATAATGAGTATCATTCTGTAAAGTGTGTCTGTAGCTACTCTATGTTGAAAAGTTATGCAGCTATTGATCTGGCCAATGCCTTTTTCTCAATTCTGATTTCAAAGGATCACCAGAAGCAGTTTGCCTTCAACTGGCAAGGCCAGCAATACACCTACACTGTCCTACTTCAATGGCATATCAACTCTCCAACTTTATGTCAACATTTATTCTTCAGGGAACTTAATCACCTTTCCTTTCCAAAGGGTGTCATACTGGTCCATTACATTGGTGACATCATGCTGATTGGACCTATTTGAAGAAATATCAATGACTCTAGACTTATTGATAAGATATTTGTATGCTAAAGGGTGGGAAATTAACCTGACAAAAATTCAGGCACATTTACCATCAGTGAAATTTCTAGGGGTCCAGTAGTATGAAGGATAAGTTATTGTATCTGCACCCTCCTACAACTAAGAAAAGGAAACACAACGCTTGCTGGGCCCCTTTGGTTGCTGGAGGCAACATATCATTCATTTGGGTGTGCTACTCTGGTCTATTTATTGTTGTAGTTGTTATTATGTGCTGTCGAGTTGGACACAACTCATAGCGACCCCTCCTTGGGTTTCTGAGGTGGTATCACTACAGAAGTAGATTGCTTAACCTTCCTTCCAAGGAGTGGCTGGTGAATTTGAACCACCATCTTCTGGTAAGCAGTCAAGTGCCTTAAGCACTATGCTACCAGAACTCCTTGGTCTATTTATTAGTTGCCACAAAAAAATTGCTAGATCAGAGTAGGGCCCAGAACAAAAGAAGTTTCTGTAGCAGGTTCAGACTGCCAAGCAAGCCACTCTGCCACTTGGGTCATATGATCCTGATGATCCAATGGTACTTGAAGTATCAGTGGCAAATGAAGACACTGTTTGAAGTTTTTAGCAGGCCCCTATTGGTGAATCACAGCACAAAACCTTAGGATTTTGGAGCAAAGCCCTGCCATCCTGTGCAGGTAACTGCTCTCTGGGCCTTAGTAGAAACTGAATGCTTAATTATAGGCCACAAAAATACCTAAGTGTTGTCTGATCAACAGAGTCATAAATTTGGATACACACAGTAGTATTCCATCACTAAATGGGAGTGGTATATAAAAGACAGGTAAGTCACCCAGAAGAGGAAAGAAACAAAGGATTTGAGGAAGCAGCCCAAATGCCTCAACTCCTTCTCCAATCATCCCCATTCCTGTCACATTACTTTTCCCCTCCCAATGAGCACCTGTGGCTTCCTGGGGAGTCCCTTATGATCAATTGGCTGAGGAAGAGAAAACTCATGCCTAGTTTACAGATACGCAGGCACCATTAGGAAGTGGACAGCAGCATCACTGCAGCCCCATTCTGGGACCTCCCTAAAGGACAGTGGCAAAGAGATATCCTCTAATAGGCAAACTTCAAGCAGTATGCCTGAGAGTTGTTCACTTTGCCTGTCAGGAGAATGGCAAAATGTGTGATTATACTAATTTATGGGCTCTGGTCAATGTCTTGGCTGGATGCCCAGCGATTTGGAAAGGATACAATTGGAAAGTTGGTGACAAGGAGGTATGGAGAAGAGGTATGAGGATAGACCTTTCTGAATGGGCCAAAGAGGTAAGATATTTGTGTCTGTCATGTGAATGCTCACCAAGGTGTGACCTCAGTAGAGGAGGATTTTAACAATCAAGTGGATAGGATGATGCATTCTGTGGAAAACCAATCATCTTCTTTCCCCAGCTACTCCTGTCATTGCCCAATGGGCTCATTAACAAAGTGGTCATGGTGGAAAGGATGGAAGGTTATGCATGGGTTCAGCAACACGGACTTGTGTTCATCAAGCCTGACCTGGCTACATCCACCAATAAATACCTAATCTGCCAGCAGTGTAGACCAACACTGAGTCCCTGGTATGGCACCACTCCTTTAGGTGATCAGCCAGAAATCTGGTGTCAGGTTAATTACATTGGACTGTTTCCAACCTGGAAAGGGAAACATTTTATTCTTACTGGAATAGACACTCTGCATATGGATTTGTCTTATTTGTACATGATGCCCCTGAAAAAACTACCATCCATAGTCTCATAGAATGCCTTATCTGCTGTCATATTATTCTATAAAGCATTGCCTCAAAACAAGGAACTCCACAGCAAATGAAGTGTGGCAATGGGCCCACGCTCATGTAATTCACTGGTGTTACCATGTTCCTCACCATCTTGAAGTGGGTGGCTTGACAGAACAAAGGAATGGCTTTCTAGAGACAAAATTATGGCACCAGCAAGGTAGCAATACCTTATAGAGTTGGGGCAACATTCTCCAGGAAGCTGTATATGCTCTAAACCAGTGTCCAATATATGGTGCTCTTTCTCCCACAGCCAGGATTCACAGTTCCAGGAACCAAGGGGTGGAGATAGGTGTGGCACCCCTCACTATTACCCCTGGTGATCCACTTGTAAAATTTTGCTTTCTGCCCATGACCCTATGCTCTGCAGGCCTAGAGAGAGGTCTGAGTTCCAAAGAGAGGAATACTCCCACCTGGAGGCACAATGCTGATTCCATTGAACTGGAAGAATACCACTCAGCCACTTTGGACTCCATGCCCTCGGATTAACAGACAACAGAAGGGAGTTACCATATTGGCTGGTGTGACTTGACCTAGATTACCAAGGGGAAATCAGATTGATGTTGCTTAATGGAGGTAAGGAAGAGTATGTCCAGAATACAGGAGAGTCCTTAGGATATCTCATGCCCTGTGATTAAAGTCAATGAAAAACTACAGCAAAACAATTTTGATATGACTACTAATGGCCTAGATCCTTCACAAATGAAGGTTTGCCCACTAGGCAAAGAACCATGACCAGCTGAGGTGTTTGCTGAGAATAAAGGGAATACTGAAAGGGCAAAGGAAGATGGTAGTTTAAAATACTAGTTGTGACCATGTGACAGATTGTAGAAACAAGGACTGTAATTGTTATGAGTATTTCTTCCTTGTTTTATAATTATGTGTATGTGTGTGCGTGTGTGTGTGTAGTACATATATGTGGAGTTCTGGTGGTGTAGTGGTTAAGGCATTTGGCTGCTAACCAAAAGGTCAGTGGTTCAAACCCACCAGCCACTCCATAAAAGAAAGATGAAGCAGTTTGCTTCTGAAAAGATTTACAGCCTAGGGACTTCTGGTAAGATGGAGGAATAGGCAGACAAGCGACACAGACCCTCTTTAACAAAGAAAAGAAAAACCAGTTGACAAAGATACAGAAGATAATCCTGGAGCCCTGAGCTTTGAAAGGAACTATATAGAAGTGGATTAGGCACCAACTAGTGGAAAAATCTGAACAAAAACTGTGAGTACAGAGATGGTTGGAGCTGCAGACTGTCAGCTACTCTGACTGGACCAACAGCCTGAATATTTCCAAGTGGTGTTGGGACCTGGGAATTGACTTAAAGATCAGCCTGGTCACCAAGGGTTGTAGGGACAACTGCACTGGTGGCCTACGACTTGGAAGGGAGGCAGCAAGGAAGGAGATAACCTGAGCCGTGGACTTTCCGCAGTCAGGAGGGCACAACCATTTTGATTGTTTACATGTTGCAGCCATTTCAGATATTTAAAGTGACTGAGGGTGAAGCCATTTTGAATGTTTGTAAGCAGTGGCAGTTTTGGATATTTAAAGTGACTGAAGGTGCAACCATTTTGCATCTTTACAAGTGGCAACCACTTTGGATTTTAAAGTGACAGCATTCTCATTTGGATTCCAGGGACCTAAGAATAGGCTTTGTTTGCCAAGGTCAGCAGGGACATACGAGAGGCTGACAACAGGAAAGGAGACAGGTGGTGAGTGCATACGTGCTGTGAACTAGCAAATAGGGGAGTACAGTACCCTGCTTGCATAGATAACATACAAACAAAACAAAGAAAACAAAAATCATGGGTAAGTCACTCCA
>NW_006921823.1:4320248-4320828 GCF_000298275.1 Orycteropus afer afer | reverse complement strand
ACTAAATTTTCAGAAATAGATAAGGCATTGAATGGGCAAAGGAGCAGAATTGAATCAATGGAAGACAGAATTAGCAGATTGAAGGCAAATACCTGAACACTTCTTTGGAAAGGGATAAATCAGAATAAAGATCAAAGCAAAATGAAGAAAGGTTCATGTGGGATACCATCAAAAGGAATAACCTACATGTAATTGGAATTCAACCACAGAGAAAATTGTGGAAGATTTGTTGGAAGAGAATTTTCCTGGTATGATGAAAGATGAGAATATATCCATTCAGGAAGTTGTGAATGTGTAAAGATTTTGGCGTGGTGTTGTTTTTGCATTGTTAGATGCAGTCAAGTTGTCTCCAACTCATAGCTACCCTATGCACATCAGAATGAAACACCTCCCAGTCTCATGCCAGTTCCATGATCCTTGCTATACTTGAGCATATAGCTGCAGCTGCTGTGTAAATCCATCTCATTGAGGGCCTCTCCCTCTTTTGTCAACCCTCCACCTTACCAAGCATGACATCTTTCTCCAGGGAATGGTCCCTTCTGACAACATGACCAAAGTAGGTGAGATGAAGTCTGGTCAT
>NW_006921823.1:4301943-4319863 GCF_000298275.1 Orycteropus afer afer | reverse complement strand
TTGACAACTTCAATCTTTTCTCCATTTATTGTGATGCTGCTTATAGGTCCAGTTGTGAGGATTTTTGTTTTCTTTATATTGAGATGTAACCTATACTGCACACTGTATTCTTCAGTCTTCATCAGTAAATGCTTCAAGTCAACCTCACTTGCAGCAAGCAAAGTTTTGGGGTCAGTATATTGCAGGTTGTTAATGATTCTTCCTCTAGTCTTGATGCCACATTCTTTATATAATCCAGCTTCTAAGATTATTTGCTCAGCATGCAGATTGAATAAGTATGGTGAAAGGATACAACTCTGATGCACTCCCTTCTTGATTTTAAACATGCAGTGTCACCTTGTTTTGTTTGAAGGACAGCCTCCTGGTCTATGTACAGGTTCCTCATGAGTACAATTAAGTGTTCTGGAATTTCCATTCTTCTCAATGTTATTCATAATTTGTTATGATCCACACAATCAAATGCTTTTGCATAGTCAATAAAACACAAGTAAACATCTTTCTGGTATTCTTTGCTCTCAGCCAAGATCCATATGATATCAGCAATGATATCCCTAGTTCCACATCCTCTTCTGAATCTAGCTTGCATTTCTGGAAGTTCTCTGTCAATATACTGCTGCAACCATGTTTGATTTATCTTCAGTAAGATTTTACTTGTATGTGATATTAATGATATTGTTCGATAATTTCCATATTCTGTGGGATCACATTTCTTTGGAATGGGTACAAATATGGATCACTTCCAGTCAGTTGTCCAGGTAGTAGTCTTCCAAATCTCTTGTCATAGTGCCTCCAGCACAGCATCGATTTGTTGAAACATCTCAATGGGTATTCTGTCATTTCTTGGGCCCTTCTTCTTTGTCAATTCCTTCAGTGCTGCTTAGACTTCTTCCTTCAATACCATTGGGTCTTGATTATATACCACTTCCTGAAGTGGATGAAGATTGAACAGGTCTTTTTGGTACAGTGATACTGTGTATTCCTTCCATCTTCTTTTGATGCTTCCAGCATCATTCAATATTTTGCCCATAGAATCTTTCAATATTGCAACTTGAGGCTAAATTTTTTTTTCCTCAGTTCTTTTAGGTTGAGAAATACCAAGCATGATCTTCCTTTTTGGTTTTCTAACTCCAGGTCTTTGCAGATTTCATTATAATAATTGACTTGTCTTCTCAAGCTGCTCTTTAAAATCATCTGTTTAGCTCTTTTATATTGTCATTTCTTCCATTTCCTTTAGCTACTTTCCACTCAAGGACAATTTTCAGAGTCTCTTCTGTCATCCATTTTGGTCTTTCTTCCTTTCTCATCTTTTTAGTGACCTCTTGCTTTCTTCATGGATGATGCTCTGGATGTCATCCCACAATTCTTCTGGTTTTCAGTCATTGGTGTTAAATGCATCAAATCTATTCTTTAGATGGTCTCTAAATTCAGGAAGGATCTATTCAAGGTCATATTTTGACTCTTGTGGACTTGTTTTAATTGTTTTTAACTTCAACTTGAACTTGCATATGAGCAGTTGATGGTCTGTTCCACAATCAGCTCCTAGCCTTGTTTTGGCTGAAGATATTGAGCTTTTCCATTGCCTCTTGCCACAGATACAGTCAATCTGATTCCTGTGTACTCCATCTGGGGAAGTCCACATGCATAGCTGCCATTTGTGTTATTGAAAAAAGGTATTTGCAATGAATAAGTCGTTAGTCTTGCCAAATTCTATCATGTGATCTCCATTGTTATTTCTGTCACCAAGACCAAATTTTCCAACTACCAATGATTCTTCTGTGTTTCCAACTTTTGCATTCCAGTAACTAGTGATAATTAACACATCTTGATTGCATATTGGGTCAATTTCAGACTGTAGATTTGATAAGAATCTTCAATTTCCTCATTTTTGGCTTTGGTGGTTGGTGCATAAATTTGAATAATAGTAGTGTTAACTGGTCTTCTTTGTAGGTGTATGGATATTATCCTATCACTGACATCATTGTACTTCAGGACAGATCTTGAAATATCCTTTGTGATGATGAATGCCAAGCTATTTCTCTTCAGGTTTTCATTCCCACCATAGTAGATCATATGGTTGTCTGATTCAATATGGCCAAAAGCAGTCCATTTCAGCTCATGAATGTCTAGGATATCAATCTTTATGCATTCTATTTCATTTTTGACAACTTCCAGTTTTTCTAGATTCACACTTTGTGCATTCCATGTTCTGATTATTAATGGATGTTGCCGCTGTTTCTCTTCTATTTGAGTTGTGCCACATCAGTAAATGGAGGTCCCAAAAGCTTTACTTTACCCATATCATTAAGGTTGGTTCTACTTTGATGAGGCAGCTCTTTCCCAGTCATATTTTGAGTGCCTTCTGACCTAAGGGACTTATCTTCTTGCACTGTATTGGACAATGTTCCTGGGCTATTCATACAGTTGCGTAGTAATGTATGAGATAGTATTTCTCTGCTATTCAAAAGGTTTTCCCTGGCCAATTCTTTGAGAAGTGGATGGCCTCTTCCTTCCTTCTATTCTGTCTCAGTCCGTAAGCTGTGTTGAAACCTGTGCACCATGTGCAACCCTGCTGGGGTTGGAAAAACCGGTGGCACAGCCTCAAGCCTCACAGCAATATGCAAGCCACCACACTATGACAAACTGACAGACAAGTTTGTCTCCCTTAACTGTCTGAAACTTCTCTGCCCTCCCTTTTCCTGGGTCCCATGGCTCTGTCTCATCCATGGCTTTTCCCCTGCTTTCTGTCTCTTGGGGTGGGGCCTCTCTCAGTAAGATTCTAGCATTCATATATTCATCCTTTGTTTATAAAGGGGTTCTGTAAGCTAAGCACTTTTCCTGGTGCTGAGAACAAAACGGGCAAGGTTTCCACACTCCCAGATCTTATATCTTTGAGAGAGAAGAGAGATGATGAACATAGAAGTAAATAAGTAATTCCTGATAATTTTAAGTGCTATAGAAAAATATTTGTTGATTTAATTTATAGAGCTTATTTTGTTCTATGCACTGTCTTAATGCTTTATAAATATGAACAGATTTGACTTCTTAGCACCCTATGAAGTAGGTGCTGTAAATATCTCTATTTTCAGATAAGAAACCTGAAGCACAAAAAGGTTAAGTGTCTTACCTGCATATAATGGAGAGAGATTTTGGTATGAGTGACAGGCTGTGCTGGGGTGACAGGAAGAGAGGTCTTGACTCTCATGTGCATAATGTCTGATTCTACTTTCAGAGATGGACTAGAGCTGGAAAACCATAGTGTTTGTGGAAAGAGCTTAAACCCAGGGTGGAAATAAGGACCCTGGCCCACTGCACTCATCTCTCTTGGCTTAAGCTGCTGCATAATGAGATGTAAACAGTAGGGTGGTTTCACTCAGCCTGCCCATGAATGAAAGCAAAATTTTCTCAGTAATAGTAGCAACTGTGATCTTAAAAGCTTGCAAGTGGTCATCTAGATGTAACTATGGGTCTCTCCTCATTCAGAGCAAAGAAGAATGAAGGAAACCAAAGATGGATGGAAAAAATTAGTACAAGTGACTGGTACACCATGCGATCCTCAGCCTATATGACTATGAGACCAGAACTTGTTGGTGCACAGCTACCACTGTCAACCACTCAGAGGGGGATCTATGGAGGAGATCCTGGATAGAGTGGGAGAACTATGTGGAACAAAACTCAAAATCATTAAAAAATATAATAAAAAAGGGACAAGGTTTGCTGGTCTGATACAGCCTGATGGAACCAGTGAGGCTATGGCCCCCAGCTGCCCTTCAGGTCAGGAATTTAACCCACTCCTGTGGCTTCCAGCCAAACAAAAGACACATACGAGCTGAACATTTATATTAGCTAGATACACTCCTTGGAGAGAACAATAATGGGAGAAGAGAAGGGCTGTGTATGCACAGAGAGACAGCTCAGGGGGCAGGATTGCATGCAAGAAAAGGACACAGGGAAGAGGTAACTATGGGGAGGAAGTGAGAGGGGGAGCTGTTGCATTGTGGGAAATTGCAGTCAATGTCATGAGACAAAGTGCATGTGAGCTGTTGTATGGAAAGTGAATTTGCTCTGTAAACTTTCACCCAAATCACAATTAAAAAACAAAAAAAAATTCTTAGTAATAGGAAATTCTGCCTTTGTAGCACAACAAAAATTATTTTTGAAAATTTAAATATTATTTTATTGTGGTTTTGGTGAAAGATTACACAGCAAGTTAGGCTCCCATTTGACAATTCCCACACAAATTGAACAGTGACATTAGTTACTTTTTTCACATTGTGTCAACATTCTCTTTAATTGTTTTCTGGTTATTTTATCTGCAATGCTCTAGTTTCCCTGCTCCATTATCTTCTCATGTTTGCTTTGGATTAAATATTGACATTTTGGACTCAGATATATTTTAAATAGAACACCAATCTAATGGGTAAAATATTTTGTGCATCACAATACTTGTCTACTAAAAGTGATCTCAGGGGATAGTTCTAGATTAAGGTTTAGTGAGCATCTCCTGATGGTAGTCTCAGGTAGTCCTCTGATCTCAGGTCATCCAGTTGGTCTGGTTGTTTTAAAGAATTTGATTTTTGTTCTACATTTTTCTCCCATTGTAACTGGGATCATCTATTGTGCTCCAGTCAGACTGGTCATTGTTGGTAGCCAAGCACCTTCTAGTTCTTTTTGTCTCAGGTCTCAGGTAGTTGAAATTGTGGCTTATGTAGGCTATCAGCCTTATGGACTTATTTCTTCTCTGAGATTTTTGTTACCTTCTTATTTTGCTCTTGATGAGTCAAGGCCAATAGCTATATCTTAGATGGCTGTTAGCAAATTTAAATACCCTAGACACTACCCACATCTCTAAGATGCAGAACATAAACACTGTGAACTATATTATGCCAATTGACTGAACTGTTTCATGAGACTATGGTCCTAAGCTTTAAAACCCAGAAAACCAATCATAGAAGGTTTTGATTATATCTGAAGAGTGTCTGTAGTTGTGTTCCAATGAACATATGTGCCTGCACATACACTCCTCGGAAGGAAGATGGGGCAATCTACTTCTGTAGGGATACTGCCTCGGAAACCCAAGGAGGGGTTGCTATGAGTTGGGTCCGACTTGAAGGCACATAACAACAACAACAACATAGATACTTCTTTACTTTCTTGTTCTTTGTTGTTGTTGTTGCCCTCTTACATTTGTCAAATTCTTTGGAAAGGGCATCCTTTTCTCATGAACACTTCTCAGTTATATCACTTACTTTGGTCATACTGTACTCACTATCCCCACATTTGGTGCCATTTTTCACATCACCAAAATTAACAAGTATAAATGATTTGTTGTTGTTGTTGTTATGTGCCGTCGAGTCGGACCCGACTCATAGAGACCCCTCCTTGGGTTTCCGAGGCAGTATCACTACAGAAGTAGATTGCCCCATCTTCCTTCCGAGGAGTGGCTGGTGGGTTTGAACTGCCAGCCTTCTGGTTAGTAGTCAAGTGCCTTAGCCACTATGCTACCAGAGCTCCTAGAGGGAAAATTACAATAGGCCTCTGCATAGGTAGGTGATTGGTCATTTTCCATGAACTCTCACTCTCCTAGTGCTGCTGTAACAGAGATACCACAGTTTCTGTTCTTTAAAGAACAGAAAATTATTTTCTTACAGTTCAGGAGGCAAAAAGTCCAAATTCAAGGTGCCAGTTCTGGAAAAGACTCTCTCTGATGGCTCAGGGGGAAGATCTTTGTTTCATTCAGCTTCTGTAGTCCCAGAGTTCTTTGGTTCCTTGGCAAACTTCCTGTAGCATCTTTCTTTCCCAGTTTATATCTGCTTATATGTTTAACCTGCTTTTTTATAACTCAGAAGTAAGTAGGTTTAGGACACACCCTTATGCTGAACTCATTAATATAGCAAAGAAAATCCTATTCTTAAATGGATTCCACCCACAGGTACAAGGGTTAGAATTCCAGCACACATTTTAGGGGGTCACAATTTGGCCCATAACACCCACCCATACAGATCTGCCATGCTCTGGTCCTAAAGAGCCTTATGTACTTCTAAAGAACCTACAGAAAGTTTCTGTCAGTCAGGCCAGATTCCAGACCTCAGGCATTTTGTACAGCCATGGAAAAATAGTAGCTTCAGAATTATTATTTCTGGAGCTATAATTATGCAACAAGTACATATGAAGTCAACCTTCTTCTTCCCCCTCTTCTTTCTGCGTATTCTATTTTTGTGCATTTGAGGAAGCCAAAGCTCAGAAGGTTATGTATCTTGCTCAAAATCACACAGATAGCAGAAAACTCATATTAAGCTTTCTGGAATCCAAGGGCATGGTCTAAATCCCTGTAGTTTCTCAAGAAATCACCTAGTGTAAAATAGAGATGATCAAGGTCCTATATGTTTTCCTCCCCCACTCCTTCTTGTTTTCCTTCTTTGCAATTATGTTTGTAACTCGAGCTCCAGGGTATATACAGTGATACCTACATAATGACAAACATGAAAATTAAAGGGGAAAATATCAATTACCCAATATTGTTTTATCTGAAACAGTAAATTTTTGTTTCTCTATATTTGTTTAATTATACATTGTTCTGGGGGAACTTAAGACTCATAAGAAACCAGAGATGTCTAGAAGGATGATTGTCATCTCATCTACAATACACAGACAAAATTACAGAACACTTTTTGGATACCTTCACACTTTTTGTGGGCCAAGCACTTTGCTAGGTCCAGGAGTGCAAGGACTTCCCTCTTTGAGGGAAGGATGGCATTTAATAATGCAGGATACCTGAAAGCAAACCTATCCCTTGACTTCAAATCTGTTCTTACTTTTCCAAAGTCATTCCCTAACCCTGTGTATAAGTTCTAAGTCTTACCTTGTGCTCTCATGCTGGGGAAACTTATGTAAAGAGCAAGCCTTTCTATATAATATAAAAGCTTACATCTCCATGCCCCCATAGGCATCAATGGGAACTTCTATTAGGAAGAGCCATGGTAAGAGAGTTAGAAAACTTCTCATGAACTGATGGTTTGAAATATCAAACACCCTATTTGACTTTCACAGTGATGTTCTCAAGTTCAGGGGAAACTGGAGGACTGAATACATTTGTTTAGAACCTAAATCTCTTACATCTGTTTTGTACTGTTTTTAGACTCATAGGTAGTTAACTCAAAAGAAGTGAGAGAAGAAATATGTAGAAATACATATCTCTTCATCAATCTAGAAATATCACCAGTCACTCTTAACATTCCTGAAATATTTTCTTGTGTTTGTTAAGCACATACTTGGATTTGTTTCATGTTTAGGGATCCAGAAAAGACAACCAGTAACCCAGTTGTGGAACTTCATCAGTACCACTGAGGCTTGGAGACATAGGAAGGGGCCCTAAGATCTAGGGGCCAGTGGAATAGTACACAACGGAGGTGGGTATGAGACTAATGGCCTTGCACCACTCTTGTCTCAGTCCACCTCAGATTTTTCACTCAGTTTCCTCACCTGTAAAACAGAGGTTGGATTTTTGTTTGTACCTCTTTAGACCACACATTCTGGAAGAGTTAATCCTCCAAACCAGATTGACTAAGTAATAAATATATTTATTTATTATTAATTATTATAATTATAGTGTAAATTGCTATTATGCTTTTCCTTAATCAAAGGTCTATACTATCACACTCCAAATAAAGGACCTTAGTATTTCTGTTGCATATGCAACCTTCTCCCAGGTAAATGTGCCACCAGAGCGCCCCTGTTAAAGATGTGGGCAATGGTGGTTCAGTGGTAGAATTTTCACCTTCCATGAGAGAGACTCAAGTTTGATTCACAGCCAACATATTTCATGTGCAGCCACCACTCATGTCAGTGAAAGCTCGCATCTTGCCATGATGGTGAACATGTTTCAGAGGAGCTTCTAGATTAAGACAGACTAGGAAGAAAGGCCCAGTGATGTATGGCTGAATCAGCCAATGAAAACTCTAAAGATCACAACAGGCTGATATGCAACTGATGGTGGAGTTGGTGCAGGATCAGGCAACTTTTTCTTTTGTTGTGCCTGGGGTCCCCCATGAGTTGGAGAATACTTAATGGCAGCTGGAAACAAGAAGGCTCAGAGACTAACAAGGTCTCTATGAGGAGTCCTTTCCCCTCAGACATTCTCTATTTCACTTTCAGTGACCCAGGCTCTTCAAAGGACCACAAGGCAAGGTAAAACTATCAGAAACGAACACTTTCCAAACTGATCTTTACAAAAGGAAATCAAGAAACCTACTTAAATTCCCTTTACTAACCAATATCTTGATTTCAAAGAGTAGTAATTGCTTCCCCGAATAGAGCAGCCAGCTGCCAACCACTTATTTTGCATAAAAATCACTTAATACATTATTTTTACACATGTTGAAATGTTGAAATGGATTCCAATAGTGAATCCAAGGCTTAACCTAATAGCATAGGATCTCAATTTCCTGCCAGGCTGTCTGCCAGTACTGACAAGCTCTTGCCCAAGTATTGGCCTGCCCCCTGGTGACCATTTGAGGAGTAGCACCCAGAGTGATCTGTGGCTGACCAAGAACTGGGCAGTCAGTATTGGTTTGCCAGCACTGCAAGTCACTGGTCTTTTCCTTGTCCCTGTGTGAAGGACACTGGAAAACCCCCTTCCTTTCTGCTCTGTGGCCTGCTGGTCCTCCCTCCCCTCTTTTTCCCTCTTTCCTTTCTTTTCCTCCCCATTCACATCCTAGGAATGTTTACCTTTTGAAAAAGGCTCACAGGAAAAGAACAATGCTCTTTTGAACAATGCCCAAAGAGATGACCCACCTGCAGAGGAGGGAGTTTAGTAGTGAAGCAAACCTTTTCCCTCAAAGAGGATTGCTTCCTCCTCTAAAACATCCCTAGGGAGACTGCCCACCATATATGTGGAAGGGTTTGCAGTGTTTGTATTTCTGGGGGTTTCTTCACACCCTCAGATGGTGGAGGTCCAGGCGGAAAACTGCTTTGAAGCTGTTCTCTAGGTTGATCACTGTAACAGAATGCTTAGGACCTGAGGGTGTCTCTTGGTTTCTGTATTACTGCATGATGGCTTCTGAGGGCCAATGGGTTGCCACTCCCAGTTGTGTGGGCAGCATGAACAGAGCTGCCACCCCATACTTAGTTGGGCCTAGAGCTGTGTTGTGCATATGGGACAGCACAGGAAATTAGCTAGTGGAGACTGGCCTTGGCTGGCAAAAGGCATCTTCACCAGCAACCTCTCTTTTGATCCTCCCACAAACCTAGGTGGGATTGTCAGGCCTAAGGCATTTCACTGCTAAACAAAATGCTGGCAGTTCAAATCCACCAGTCACTCCTTGGAAGGAAGATTAGGCAATCTACTTCCATAGTGATACTGCCTTGGAAACCCCAGGAGGGGTTGCTATGTGTAGGATCTGACTTAACAGCAGTGAGTTTGTTTTTTGGTTCATAGCTAACACTGGGCAGGGGAGATGTGGTGCTTTTCTCAGGGGCACTAGTTGTTGTTATTGTTATGTGCTGTTGAGTTGGACCCAACTCATCGCGTCCTCTCTTTGGGTTTCCAAGGTGGTATCACTAAGGAAGTAGATTGCCCAACCTTCTTTCTGAGGAGTGGCTGGTGGGTTTGAACCTCCAGCCTTCTGGTTAGCAGTCAAGTGCCTTATGCACTACGCTACCAGAGCTCCTTAGGGGCACTAGAGAGGGAGAATAAGGGAAGCTTTAAAACTCTCAGTGCCAGGCCACAGACAGATCCAGTGAACCAACCTCTCAGCATGGACATTGCACATCGGTTAAGGTGAATCTAAAGGACTGAAGTGATCAGCAGTACCCCAAGGCCCATTACTAAGTAAGCATCACCCAAGAACTATGGGAAATGCAGAGTCTCAGGCCTTACCCCACAGCTGCTGAAGCAGAATCTACTTTTCAGCACAATCAAGTAAAAGTGAGAGCACACAAGAGGTGTGCAAGCCCAGGAGCTTCTCAGCTCTCCTTTCTGCCTCTTCCAGCACAGACTCCCTGCCACAGAGAAGTGATAAGCAGCAGTGCAGGCCAGCCAGGCCCCCATAGGTACCCTGTTGACACTTTCTCCAACATTACACAGACATCAAATCTGTGCCCCTCAACCCTCAGTTCCAGTGAGGACAAGACCTGCACCCCCTTCTGATATGAAGAATCATCCAAGGCCAGGGGAAATGCAGATGTACCCCTGGAGGGTTCCAACTTTGCTGAGGGTCTCTGGCAGCCCTCACAAGTCATCCTCATCAGCCACACCACTAGGTACCCAAGCCTGAAGGCAGCACTTGCTATCGGTTAGTTAGAAGCAACCATGAGTGGAGGGCAAGCCTTGGGCCAGAGCCCATAGGGATCCAGACTTTTCAGTGCAGGATGCAAACCCACGAAAGGAGCACAAGGAGTCTGTTTGTACTAAGCTGTTGGCCCAATAAGGACTTAATTTCACTGGGCTCAGGGAATGGCCAAGTCACAAAGAGCATTTAAAACATGTTTCTGATTCTGAATCTTTGCCACACCTCAGCTCCACCGAGGTACATCAGAAAAGATCTAAATAACCTGTTTTAGAGAAGGCTGTGTGAGATGTGGGGCCAGAATGGTTGGACTGGGTTAGTTACAGTGTGCAGGCTACCTCCTTCAGAGGTCAGAATCTAATTTCTGGCTACATAGCTGTAGAGGCAGAGACTGCACTGTCCATAAGGGACATGAGGCCTGTTGGGAAAATATATGGAAACCTGGCACTCTCAACAATGCAGCAAACCATTCATTAATGATGGATGCTCTGCTGTGGGCAGGAGGAGGAAGAAGCCATTGTTTCTGTGACTATAACTTTGCTTGTATCCACATGGGTGAGGCCAGGAAAATGCTTTTTGCACAGCTATCAGATAAACAGGATAGAGAATTTGCAGTGTGGGGATGGGGTTCTTCTGGAAGATGCAGTTCAATGATGTACCTGCAGGGACTGAGCTCCTGGGAGGTCCTAGCCAGAAGGTACAGAAGGAAGTAAGTACTAAAGATACAGGCAAAACTCTTGTAGGTGACTTCTCTCCACATCATCAACACCTAATCATATACATCTACCTCTCTCTCTGTCTCTGTCTTTCAGTCTCTCTGAACACTGAGGCTCTCTCAATTGTACTGGCCTTTGACAGAGGTAGATTTAGCATGAAGGTAATGAAGTTTAATCTGAGGGTCCTAGATTTATATGGGCTCCTCCAACATCACAGGAGAGGGCCTAGCAATGCAGTCACACATGTTTGTTTGTTTGTTTGTTTGTTTTTTCCCCTTTGTAAACTTTGATAATGTAAGACATTTTATCTGCAGTCTGTTAAGATAGCAGTCTCAACTTCCTATACACTAGGTCCCCAAATGATTTCAAGGTCCCTGAAGCCAAAATAAGGAGCCCTGGTGACATAGCAGTTAAAGCATTCAGCTGCTAACCAAAAGGTCAGCATTCAAACCCATCAGCCACTCCATGGGAGAAAGATGAGGCAATCTGCTTCTGTAAAGACTTACTGACTTGGAGACCCTTTGGAGCAGTTCTGCTCTGTCCTAAAGAGTCACTATGTGTTGGAATTAACTCAGTGTCAGTGGGTTTGTCTTTTCTTCTTCTTCTTCTTTTTTTTTTTTTCTTTTTGAAGCCAAAGTACTGGTAAGTAGGAGCACCAAGGATGAGTAGCACAAATGAAAAGGGGTGAAATCTTACCTCCTGGTACACTTAAACCAGATCTTTGGGAAATGAGACTTTAGCATCATATTTTTTTTGCCAGATGATTCTAATGAACAGGCAGGACTGAGAACTGCTGGTGTTATTACAGAAAACAGCCTGGGCCAGCCTCTTTTTTGGTGCTGTCTGAGTCTTGGCTTACTTATTTGTAAAATAAGGAGATAATAATAAAAGTTATATGAAACATTATTTATTTTTAGGCTTAAAATATAAATACACCTGAAAAGGTTTTGTAAGCTGTAAAACATTATGCAAATGAGAACTCTGTTATAGCATGCTCAAGAAATAACATGGTGCATATTCAGTCTGCTAAAGCAAGTAAAACCATGTACATGGGTAAGGAATGCTCTGGGCATTTATGTATTGCTTTAATGTCTTTATTATCCAATCCTTGGCATGCTGGTCCATCCAGTCATGTGAATTGTAGTAATGGGTTCCTGGAGGGCAGTCACTTGAACACACATTTCTCTGACCCACAAGTGCTAACTTGGGTGCTTTCCAAAGGCTGAGAATGAAGAGGAAGGCTATGATACTAAAGATTCTATAGCTATTCTCCAGTGACTTGGATGAATAGTCTAATTTTGCCTTCTCTTCTATTGAAGCTTGTCCTACCTACAAGAAGACATCTCCAAATATAACAATGTTCATTTTAGAATTATTCACAATAGCCAAAAGATAGAAACATCATAGTGGCTAAGGCACTTGACTGCTCACCAGATGGCTGGCGGTTCAAACCCATCAGCCACTCCTCGAGAGGAAGGTTGAGCAATCCTACTTCCGTAGTGATACTGCCTCGGAAACCTAAGGAGGGGTCACTATGAGTCAGGGCTGACTCAACGGCACATAACAACAACAATAACAAAGTTCATCAACAGATGAATGGATAAACAGAATCCGGACCATCCATGCAATGGAATATTACTTATAAAGAGAAATGAAATTCTGATAGATGCTATACAACATGTATGAACCCTGAAAACATTATGCTGAGTGAAGTAACCCAGACACAAAAGGACAAATATTGTTTTATTTCACTTATATGAAATATCTAGAACAGACAAATGTATACAGACCTAAGGTTATTAGTGGCTACCAGCAATGGGGAGAGGGAGAGGAAAAGGAGGACTCCCTGCTTAGGAGACAGTGAGCCTCTGTTAAGGGTGATGGAAAAAGTTGCAATGGATAATGGTGATGGTTGCACAACATGGTGAACACATTAAAGCCACTAAATTGTACATGTGAAGAATGTTGAAATGCAAATGTTTTGTTATATGTATACTTAACACAATTTTTTTAAAAAAGTGGCAGCTCCAAGAATTATTGGTGGCCAGAGGAATAGGGAGGTATCCTCACCCTATCACCAGTTCTGGGGTGGCTGCATAGCACATCTGTGGGGAAACCTTGACCAAGGTCCACTACTGACACTGTGTGTGCTGGCTTCACTCACCTGCATCACTGACCCATCAGCTGCTGTTCAGGGATTGTGTGAAAGATGGAGTGTTTGCCTGGCAGGCAAATTTCTCATTCCAGCTCAGTAAGCAAGTGGTAGGCACCATGTGCACGAGGACAGGAAGTGTTAGCAAATACCTAAGTTCCTCTGAGAAAGAAACTACTGGCATGGAGATGATGCCACCCTCTGTTCTCACCAAATCCTCCTCTCTTGCCTTTCTCAAGGTGGGGAACACCCAGTCTATCTCATATCCATTTCTGAAAAGATTCAATGCAGAGGTCAGTATCTGAGTGTTGTTGTTATGTGCTGTTGAGTCGGCCCCGACTCATAGCAACCCCTCCTTGGGTTTCCGAGGCAGTATCACTATGGAAGTAGGATTGCCCAACCTTCCTTCTGAGGAGTGGCTGGTGGGTTTGAACCACCAGCCTTCTGGTTAGCAGTCAAGTGCCTTAGGCACTATGCTACCAGAGCGCGGATCTTCTATTGTGAATATAAATATTTGGCTTTTATGTAGACTGACATAAGTCTTTTACAGTAAGTAAAAATGTACTGGTCTATTTGGAGCTTCAATTACCTCTCCTGTTTTATTTTTACTGTGAAAATAGAAGTCTAATAGAGCCAACTGGCTGGCGATATAAGAGAGAGGGTCAGAGGGTACCATGAGCTAAGTTCAGATCCACTTGAGAGAGGGTTACACTGTAGTCAATGCCCAGTCTAACCAGTTTTTTACAATATGAACCAAAGGGGGAAGAACAATGATCAAGCTCATTAATAATATTAAAAGTACTGTCTTGTTGAGGGAACTATTAAGAGTACATGAAGATTTGAAAAAATTAAAAAATAAAAAATAGATGTCAAACATCTATTTCATACATAAACACATACACATACACTCACAGAATTCTTTCAAAATGCTAAAAAAGAATACAGCCTTCACCAGCTGACTTTAGACCCTGTGTTTCAAAAATACCTAGAAGTCACACTAAATAGGATAAGCTCAATGGTATGTTAAGACAACTCCTTACCATAAATAAAAAGAGTAATATGTGAGAGTCCATTATTTAGTGCACAAGAATAAAGTATTGGAATGATACTGAGAGAAAAAATTGATAGCAAATATTTATGTATATTTTAATAATTAAAATTATAAAAGGTTATCTTAATATGAACAACAGTCTAAATGTTTTGTGTGCAGAAAAAAAAAACTATTAAAATGCTATTTGTTCTTTGCTTAAGCTTTAATTGGGCACTATTTTTTTCATGTAATGAATTTCCTTAGCTTAAATTCTCTCCATCTTGGGAGGACTGCCATACTTCTGAGCCAAATGAAGGCTGCTCAGATTTTAATCTGCTGATGCTCAGTGTCTTCTGCTCACCCTTGTTTTGATGGATTTCCCTTTCATGTTCATAAGATGAGCCACAAGGTTTAGGTACTTGAGATTGGTGTGATCAAGCATCTATATTTCTTTTTTCTTTGGGGTTGAATGTTGATAGAACCAAGCAGAGAGGGGAAGAGAAATGGTGGGTTCAGGGACATTGAACAGCCCCAAAACTCTCATAAGCATTGGAAGTGATAGGGCACTGCTGCATGAGTTTGTTTACCTGATCATTGCTGGTAGTGATCCTTAGAACCACATCCAAGGCCATCTCCAGTTGTCCAGAAAGCTAGCTTTACCAAGCACTGTTAGTGTGAGAGGAGATAAAGCCAATGATTTATCTTGGCATTTCCAGGTTCATTATGAATTGAAACATCATTTCCTGTGCAGTTGTTGCAGCTGACATTCCTACTCCCATGAAATCACTTTCTTTCTGGCACAACCCCCTTGATAAGGACTCTAATTTAGGAAAAAAAAAAAAAAATTTTCTAGATAAATGGCAATGTATGAATTTTTTGCCTGTTGACCATTCTTGGAGGTAGAAGTCTCTTTCACTCCTGTGTTAAGGAGAGAAGGAATCAAACCAACTGCTCCCAAGCAGTGAAATATTTACAGCACTGCATTCCAGTAGTCTTGTCATCCCTGAATGCTTTATAAAAACTTATGATGTCATTTGATAGGAGTTGTAGAGAATAAACAGTACCAGAACATTGGCTTTTTATTTTTATGAATAAGGAAGAGAATTGTTTATGAACCATATACATTTTTCACTCATTGTTCCACAGTTTAATGACAGTGGTGAAAAACTGAGTCACTGAAAAACCTCAAAGATTGTAAAGACTTAAAGTCTTATGATTCATGGTTTGGTAAAATAACTTAGCTAAAAAAATAGAAAAAAAAAAAAAAAAAAGCTCCTGGAAACATCCCCAGTGTGTGGGCTGTGAGCGTCGCTTTGTTGGCTAATGTACCCTAAGTGGGCAGTTACCGGCAGTAACATGATGGTCAGTCAAATGAGCTCAGAAAAATGAAAGGAAGCATTGACTCAGATCTCTGAGTGTTCTGGAATCTTGGTGGATACTTACTGGATGTGGTACTGGCAGCTCTGAGAGCATATTATTTCTTCCTCTAGGTTAATGTTCTAAAACTACAAAATAACAAAGTGGTCTTAAGAAGAAGAAGAAGTAGCCTTAAGAAGACTTCCCTGCTGTAATGAAACATCAATTTATTTTGCTGTATCAAAATATAATTATTCTTTTTTTTCTTTGAAGGAAATATTGATTATATGGGTCCTAG
Organism: Orycteropus afer afer; assembly: GCF_000298275.1. Classification (NCBI taxonomy): domain Eukaryota; kingdom Metazoa; phylum Chordata; class Mammalia; order Tubulidentata; family Orycteropodidae; genus Orycteropus; species Orycteropus afer. Next base: position 4,304,028 of record NW_006921823.1, on the reverse strand, counting down.
TACTACATCAAGGAGCTCTGGAAACATAGTGGCTAAGGCACTTGACTGCTCACCAGAAGGCTGGCGGTTCAAACCCACCAGCCACTCCTCGGAAGGAAGGTTGGGCAATCCTACTTCCATAGTGATACTGCCTCGGAAACCCAAGGAGGGGTCGCTATGAGTCGGGGCCGACTCGACGGCAAACAACAACAAGAAGTACTACATCACCAGAGCTCCTGGTATATGTGTATGTGTGTGCTTGTGAGACAGAGAGAGAAAGACAGAGAAAGAGAGAATATATGATGTGCCCACAATCAACATATGAGAACATGACTGGACAGGACAGTTAATAAACAGACTTATTAATAAGTTAATAAGAATAGCTGACTGCTCACTTACCATAATTTCAGGGAACAGAATTACCTTCCCCACAGTTGCCTAGTAATTCACTTTAGATATTCCTCCCTGGTGTTTGGTAATCCAGTTGTTGCTGGGTCAAGTCCAATTGATTGTGACCCTATATGGGTCAGAGTAGAAATCTGCTTCATAGGTTTTCAATGGCTGATGTTTTTAAAGAAGATCACAAGGCCTTTCTTCTGAGTTGCCTCTGGATTGTGTAGTGTTTCCCAAAGTGTGTGTGAGGAACACCAGTACCATCATGCTAATACACATTGAGCACAATAATGTTCTGTGGTTAAAAAAGTAGAAAGGGAGGCCTAAGATGGTGACCTAGTCAGACACATCACAATGTCCCTCTACACCAAAGACCTGATAAGCTAAATGAAACAGATAAAGATGATAATCCTGGAACCCACAGCATGAAATGAAAAGATAAAGAATTAGTTCAAACACCAATTTGAAGAAGAACAAAAAACAAAACAAACAAACAAACAAAAAAGCAAATGAGAGATATGGAGCAAGATGTGCTCTGCTAGCTGACCTGGCAGAGTGTAACCATTGTGAGACAATGTAAGCAGTGTTCCCAGATAAGCATCACAGGAAAGCAACTTCACAGAATTTCAAATAGGACAGAGAGACAATGCAGACAAATTGAGTTAAGCAAGGTGAGTAGAATATGTAAGGAAGTACAAGAAAGTGGCTAGAGGTCCAGTGGCCCAAGTGACCACAGAACAGGGAGAAAGCTAGTAAATAGGGATAAAACTACTCACCAGCAGTGGTCCCTGGTCATTTGGGTTGAAGATCACACAAAAGGGAGGCTCCTTGGAATGATGGTTAGAGACATTGGACTATAGACAGTCTCCCCATTGTCTTGGGTTGGGGAAGGAACCTGATAGCCAGCTGCACTCAACCAGTGACCAGCAACTGGAGGAGAAGACTCTTCTCTTTACTGGTCACTATCCTGTTGACCAGAGGTGTGGCCCCTACACTCTTGCCCACCCAATGACCAGTGACACCACCATCTGCCCCTCTCCCACCCAATAGTTCACCCAGCATATAAGCCACCCCTGGTAGCCCCTCATAACTCCGTTCCCCTGCAGAATGCATGCTGCATGCCCACCACCACTGTGGCTGGCAGTAAGTGCTTGTGCCAGCTACTGTCCCACTCCCTTGGTGACTGGAAGTATGTATTCCCATGGATCACCAGCTGCACACCCATCACCTCCAGAACTCACTCCCCTGACCCAGCCAAGTGACGAGATGCAGCTCATGTGTAGTGCCTGCCACTTTGCCTGCCCCTTCCATCTACCAACCCAGCTTAGAGGTAAAAGGCAGCTTCACCACAGCACCAACCACTCACTCCACTCCTTCTGTCTGGCAACCTAACTGAACTGCCACAGGCCACTCAGGCACTGTGTCAGCCAATCTCCCTGCCTCTCCCAGCTGCTGACCTAGCCAAGCAATGATGGCTTCTTACCCTACCCTCACTCAGTGAGAGGCAGTGACGGTGTGTGGGCAGAGTTGTTTTCCAATTCCTTCCCCTCCTTCCAGTTGGAGGCACAGTAACTGTGTATGTATCTGCCCACCACTTGCTCACCTCCCACCCAATCAGAGAGGACCAGCAACTGGAACCAGACAAGGATGCCTGCTATCACCACTTCTATTCAACATTGTATTGGAAGTCCTAGCCAGGGCCATAAGGCAAGA
>NW_006921823.1:4300615-4301153 GCF_000298275.1 Orycteropus afer afer | reverse complement strand
AAAAATGAACTCCAGATGGATCAAAGACTTAAATGTGAAACTTAAAACTATAGAGTTCCTCAAGAAAAATCTAGGGGCAAATTTAGGGCCCCTATTATATGGCATAAATAGACTATCAAGCATAACTCAAAAGGCACAAACAGCAGAAGAGAGACCAGATGATAGGGACCTTCTAAAAATTATATTTTTATGTGCTTCCATAGACTTCTCCAAAAGAGTCAAAAGAGAACCTACAGATTGGGAAAAAAATATTTGGTAATGGCATATTTGACAAGTGACTTATCTCTAGAATTCATAGAAAACTCCAACACCTCAATAACAAAAAGACAAACAATCCAATTAAAAAATGGGCAGAAGACATGAATAGAGACCATCAAGGAGGATATTCAAGTGGCCAACACACATATGAAGAAATGCTCACGATCATTAGCTATTAGAGAGATGCAAACCAAAACAACAGTGAGATATCATCTTGCTCCAGCACTAGTAGCAAAGTTCAACGAGACAGAAAATAACAAATGCTGGTGAGGTTGTGGAG
>NW_006921823.1:4299818-4300353 GCF_000298275.1 Orycteropus afer afer | reverse complement strand
CTTTTGCATATAAAGTACTGCGTTGTCAGTGAAGGCAAACATGGGTATATAGGTGGTTAGATGGGTGGAGAGGAATGTCTATGAAATAGGGAGTGTACCCAAGAACATGTATAGGGTTGGCAGACAATGGTCCTATAAGTTTATGTGAATGATCAGAATTCCCAGGTCTATAGTAGAGCTGACAAGGGGCAAGGTTGTGTTCACTGGTTGGTCTCAGCCATCTACCCAGAGAGACCGAGTAGTTGAACCTGTGGGCTTGGGACCATATTCACAGGAGACATCAAGCTAAACTGGCATAATACAAAACACTGTTTCACCTCCTACTTTTGCGAGTAGGTGACTGGGATTTTAAAAGCTTGCAAGCTGCCATCTAGATGCAACGATTGGTCTCTCCTCCTCCAGAGCAAAGAAGAATGAAGAAAACTAAACATTCATGGAAGCAATTAGTCCTAGTGACTGGTACACCATCCGATCTGCAACCTATACGACTATGAGACCAGAAGAACTAGATGGTGCCTGGCTACCACTGTCATCC
>NW_006921823.1:4299142-4299718 GCF_000298275.1 Orycteropus afer afer | reverse complement strand
GATTGGGACTCTCATACACTGCTGGTGGGACTGTAAAATGGTACAACCATTGTGAAAAGTAGTATGGAGATTCCTTCAAAAGTTGGAATTAGAAATACTATTTGATCCAGCCATTCCATTACTAGGTATATACCCTAAAAAAGTGAGAGCCATGACAAGAACAGATACATGCACACCCATGTTCTTGCAGCACTATTTACAATAGTTAAATGATGGAAACAACCTAGCTGTCCTTCATCTGAGGAATGGATAACCAAACTATGATACATACACACAATGAAATAATACTCTGCAACACTAAAGAATAATGTAGAATCTGTAAAACACCACATAATGTGGATGAACTTGGAGGACATTATGCTGTGTGAAACAAGTCAGTCACAAAAGGACAAATATTGTATTAGTCTGCTATTGTAAAAGTTAAGGAAAGGTTTATCTATAGAAGGAAATTTTCTTTGGTGATCACCAGGGGTGGGAGGGGATGGGAGGGAATGCTGTTAGATAGATAGAGGTAAGTATTGATTTGGGTGAAGAGAAGGGCAATGTACCAAATGTGAGTGACCAATATGGCAGCAT
>NW_006921823.1:4292027-4298277 GCF_000298275.1 Orycteropus afer afer | reverse complement strand
TGAACATTTACCTCAGGTAGATACACTCCTTGGAGAGAACAATCATGGGAGAAAGAAGGGCTGCTTATGCACAGGGAGACAGCTCAGGGGGCAGGAGTACATGGAGGGATGGACACTGGGAAGAGGCAACTATGGGGAGGAAATGGGAGGGGAGCTCTTGCATTGTAGTAAACTGTGGTCAATGTCACGAGACAAAGTGTATGTGAACTGCTCTATGGAAACTGAGTTTGCTCTCCAAATCTTCACCCAAATCACACACACACAACACAACACACACAAACCTTCAAATAGGATAGACCCTAAAAGATAAGTATCAAGATATCACATTCAAACTCTCCAAAACCAATGACACAAAGAATTCTGAGAGCAGCTTGGGAAAAGCAAAATGATACTTACAAAAGTAAATCACTAAGACTAAGCTCTGATTTCTTTGCAGAAACTATGCAGACAAGAAGTCAATGTAGTGACTTATATAAAATCCTGAAAAAAAATTGCCAACCAAGAATAATATTTGAAGCAAAATTGTCCATCAACTACAATGGCAAAATTAGAACATTACCAGATAAAAAGAAATTAAGGGAATTTGTGAAAACAAAACCAACCTTACAAGAAATGCTAAAGGGAGTTCTTTGGACAAAGAGACAACAATCTGACATGAAGACACAGCATAGCAAAACCCAGAAACCAACCCATATAAAAAATTTTCAAAAATTAAAGGTACAAGACTGAAAATAGGAAACCAGACATATCAATCTGTAAATGATGACAATTTCAAAGCAGAAAGAGGGAATAAATGATGTACTTACAGAACTTTCATATTGAAAGTAAGTCAAGGCGATATCAAAATAGAACAGACTAAAACAGTCTTAGGAAGATAACTTAGGAAGATAAAAATAAATTTTGGGGCAAGCACAAAGAAAATTTTTAATAAACCTTCTCACCAAAATAAAAAAGAAGAAAATGATAAATACTCAGTAATACAAAATTAACAGCAATACAGGAAATGAAAAGAAAAGCAAGAAAGAACTCAGTACAGAAAAGTATTTAGAAGAAAGAAATCATGAGCATCACATACACAAAAACAAAAATTACAATAAAATGACATCAGTAACATAATACCTATTGATTATTACACTGAATGTAAATGAATTAAGTGCACCAGTCAAGAAACAGAGTAGTAGAATGGATAGGAAAACATGATGTTTCAATATGCTGCCTATAAGAGACACACTTTAGACACAAAGATAAAAATAAGCTAAAAATCAAAGGATAGAAAAAACTATTTAAAGAAATTGGCAACCAAAAAGGAGTAGGAGTGGCAATATTAATCTCTGATAAAATACACATTAAGGTAAAAGCTGGCATAAGAAACAAGCAATGATATCATATGATGATTAAAAGGTCAATTCAACAAGAGAACACATCCATAATAATTATCTATGCACCCAATGAAAGAACTCCAAAACATATGAAAGAAATTTTAACAAAATTGAAAAGGGAAATAAACAATCCTACAATAATAGTAGGAGACTTTTACATACCACTTCCGATGAAGGAAAGAACAACCAGAAAGAAACTCAACAAAAAAACATCTGAGAAGATCAGATGGTGGTCAGTGAACAGGATTATACTCTAGACCAAGGATAGATTCAGCAGAGGCTAATCTCGCACAGATATAGATACAAAATACCTGCAATACTTACAGAAACAACAGAAGAAAGACATATAGTAATCCCTCACAGACAATCACACACTGTGGGAGAGAGATCCAATGGATCTACTGACACAGGACCATCATACTGGGGGACAAAAGACTCAATTGGGACAACAAAAATACATAAAAATCTTGTTCCTCATCCTACATTGGTGAGTAGCAACTGGGGTCTTAAAAGCTTTCAAATGGCCATCTGAGATGTAGTTAATAATCTCCTATCATCAGAAGCGAAGAAGAGTGCAAAAAAACCAAGGGCATTTGAAATCAATCAGCCTTAGGACATGATGGGCCTCGAGACCAGAAGAACTAGACGGTGTCTAGATACCAATGCCAGTCACTCAGGAAAGCATCAAAACTGGAGATCCTGGATAGAGTGGGAGGAAAAATGTGCAACAAAATCCAAAAATACAATAATGACCAGAATTATTAGTCAGATGGAGTCAGGTGAGACCTCCAATACTATGACCCTGGGATACATTCTGGGCCTGGAATAAAACTCACTCCCAGGGCCTGGGTCTCAGCTCAATAGTAAACAAGATGTACATGCAGACCACTCAACCCAGGTTGACACACCTACATATGCTATGGAAATGCATCCCTTGGAGCAATCAACCATGGGACTCCAGAGGGGCAATATCTGCACAGAGGAAATGCAGGACACACAGGAGTGCATAACTCTGAGGGGCATGGGAGGGGGTGTTAGTGGGCAGGGAGGGGAGGAGACTGGATTAGGGTTGGGGATGGTAAATGGGGAGTTAAACTAAATGTACATGAAATGCTGGATGTAAAACAAACTCTGCTCTGTAAACTTGCACTTAAAGCACAATAATAAATAAATAAATAAGATCTAAATGACACAATCAACCAACTTAATCTCATAGACATACATAGGACACATCACCCAACAATAGCACAGTGTACATTCTTTTCCAGTGCACATGTTTCATTCACCAGAATAGACCATACACTAGGCCACAAAGCAAGCCTCAATAAATTTAAAAATATCCAAACACTATAAAGCATTTCTTCAGACACAATGCTATAAAATTACTAATTAATTACAGGAAGAAAAAGGGAAAAAAGTCATATACATGGAACCTGAATAACATCCTCATTAAAAACTACTGGGTAAAAGAAGAAATAAATGTAAAGTAAAAAAAATTCCTAGAATCAAATAAGAATGAAAATACAACAGACAAAAATTCTTTGAGATGCAGAAAAACATGCACCCAGGGGTCAATTTGTAGCAATAAATACACACATCAAAAAGGAAAAAGGGAATGAAATCAACATCTTAATGCTACAACTCCAACGATTATAAAAAGAGCAGCAGCAACAATTATAAAAAGAGCAGGGGAAAAAAAAAAAAAAGCCTGCAGTCACCAGAAGAAAGGAAATAATAAAGATTAGAAGAGAAATAAATGAAACAGAATAATAGAATCCACAAGACTAGAAGTTGGTTCTTTAAAAAGATTAGTAAAATTGACAAACCACTAGCCAAATTAACACAAGAAAAGAAGAAAATGCAACTGCAGTGTAGTAAATTACTTAGTATGGCTTTTCTACCCATAAGTCATTGTAAACTCAGTGGTGGAATGAGCAACTGAGGAGCTCCTGATTGTAGATGTTATCTACCTGGGTTATTTCTGTTGGGCGTGGCACAACACAATGTTATGGGAGGTTCATTCTCAAGTGCTTAGAGTTCTGATGCTATGATTGGCTAGTATGACCACTCTGCCAAGCTCAAAAGGAGGCCTCCTAGAGGCAGAACTCTCTCTGACTGCTGGTTGAAGAAGACGTGCTGCTGAAAGAGACACCTGTCCCTGAAAGAGACATGTGCTGCTGGGAAAGAGACACAAGAGACATGCATTGCTGAGTAAGACACTGAGGGACATGCACTGCTGGGGGAGAGACTGTGAGAGACTTGGCTGAGAGAGGGTAGGCAGGGGAGAGAGACTGATCATTTTTCCTGAACTCGAATTGTAGCCTGGTGCTTCCCTAATAAACCTCATAATCTGTGAGTTCTGTGTGGCCACTGCAGTGAATTATCGAACCCAGGAGAGAGGTGGTGGGTGCTGCGGGAGGAACGGTTGGTGAAAGGGCTGGAGGGAGGCAGCATGTCTGGCCTTGGGCTATTGATGGTGATTTTGCCTCCTCTCATGGGGTTCTAGGAGGTCAGAATATGCGACCTCCCTGCCCTTTTTGCAGCAACTAACATGAATAAAAAATGAAACGAGTGACGTTCCAAAAGAATCAACTAAAATCAAAAGCATAATAACAGAATACCATGAAGAACTGCCACCACTTGTCTGTCAGTTGTACTGTGGTGACTTGTGTGTTGTTTTGAGGCTGAAGACTATGCCACTATTATTTCAAAAACCAGAAGGGTCATTGATGGTGGTGAGCTTCCAGACTAAGACAGAACAAAGAAGGAAGGGGCCATCCACTTTTCAAAGAATTGGTCAGTGAAAACTTTTATGAATAGCAGTGAAACACTGCCATATGTTACTGGAAAATTCTTTGAATAGCCCTGAAACACTGATGGATATAGTGCTGGAAGATGAGCCACTCAAGTCAGAAGGTATTCAAAATATGACTTAAAATTGACCTTAATGATGTAGATGGAGTAAAGTTTTCAGCATCTGCATTTGCTGATGGGGCACGACTCAAAATGCAACATTCATTAATAATCAGAACATGGAATGTAGGAAGTATGAATGTAGGAAATTGGAAGTTCTCAGAAATGAAATGGAACACATAAAGATTGATAACCTAGGCATTAGTGAGCTTAAATGGACTGCTTTTGGCCATTTTGAATCAGATAACCATATGATCTACTATGCTGGAAATGACAAATTGAAGAGGAATGGCATGGCATTCATCTTACAAAGAATATTTCAAGATCTATCCTCAAGTACAATGCTGTCAATGATAGGATAATATCTATACATCTACAAGGAAGACCAGTTAATACTACTGTTATTCAAATTTATGCACCAACTACCAAAGCCAAAGACGAGGAATTGAAGATTTTTACCAACCTCTACAGTCTGAAATTGACCAAACATGCAATCAAGATGTGTTGATTATTACTGGTGGTTGGAATGCAAAAGTTGGAAATGAGGAATCACTGGCACTCGGAAAATAAGGCCTTGGTAATAGAAATGAAGCCAGAGTTCACATGATAAAATTTTGCAAGACCAACGACTTATTCATTACAAATACCTGTTTTTGACAACATAAACAGAGGCTGTACATGTGGACCTTGCCACATGTAAAACACAGGAATCAGATCAACTACATCTATGGAAAGAGATGATGGAGAAACTCAATATCATCAGTTAAAACAAGGGCAGGAAGCTGACCATCAGTTGCTCATATGAAAATTCAGGTTGAAGTTGAAGACAATTAAAACAAGTCCATGAGAGCGAAAATATCCTTGATTATATCCCACCTGAATTTAGAGATCATCTGAAGAACAGATTTGACAGGGTACTTCCAGAAATGCAAGCTGGGTTCAGAAGAGGACATGGAATGACAGATGTCATTGCTGATATTAGATGGATCTTGGCGGAAAGCAAAGAATACCAGAAAGTTGTTTACTTGTGCTTTATTGACTATGTAAAAGCATTTGACTGTGTGGATCATAAAAATATTCATAACATTGAGAGGAATAGGAATTCCAGAGCTCTTAACTGTGCTAATGGGTTTTTGCTGGATCTGGATCCCACATCTGACTTGTCAGCATCTGACCTCTAGTCTTGAGCCAACAGCCTGCCATATTACCTGTTTATCTTGGAATTCATTAGCCTGCACAGCCAGAAGTCTTCTGATTTACTTGCTGATCTTGGATTTTTCAGCCTCCACAACTATATGAGTCAGGGAAAGCCTCCAGCCTGACATTTGACCTACAGACTTGGGACTTGCCAGCTTCTGCAATCACATGAGCCATATATAAGCTTCATTGTTTTTGCTTCTATAAAGAATCCAACCTAAGACAAATGTTAAAAAATGGCTCAAAGCTAACCTGTAACTAAGAGAATATATGGATGCCAGCATCTCATCTTCTTCCCAAGTAATTAGTTTAATTGGGTTCATTTGTACTATTCTTCAGTGATTTGCTCTAAATTATTGAATAGGCCTGGGGACCAGGACTGACAGGAGTGAGCCACAGGGATCCAGGCGAGGAGAGGGAACCAAGGCATGCCCAAAGCAGCAGGGTGGGAGAACCAGAGAGAGGAGACGAATAGGCCTGGGGCCCGGGATCAATGGGAGTGAGCCGCAAGGATCTAGGTGAGGAGAGGGAACCCAGGCAAACCCAAAGCAGCAGGGTGGGAGAGCAGGAGAAAGAGGAGGAAAAGGCCCAGGAACTGGGACAGAGGAGAAGTCAGCCACAGGGACCCATGTAAAGGTCGGAGGAGAGGTTTCCAACAGGGAGACAAAATTGTTTGTCAGTTTGTCCTACAATGGTGATGTGTTGATGTGAATTTTGAGGCTGAGCCACTGGTATTTGCACATGGTGCACAGGTATTAGCC
>NW_006921823.1:4290685-4291362 GCF_000298275.1 Orycteropus afer afer | reverse complement strand
TCAGTGATAGGATAATATCCATATGCCTACAAGGAAGACCAGTTACTACTACTATTATTCAAATTTACACACCAACCACCAAAGCCAAAGATGAGTAAATTGAAGATTTTTATCAACTTCTGCAATCTGAAATTGACCGAACATGAAATCAGGATGTGTTAATTGTCACTGGTGACTGGAATGCAAAAGTTGGAAACAAAGAAGAATCATGGGTAGTTGGAAAATTTGGCCTTGGTGACAGAATTAATGCTGGAACTTGCTGGGTAGAATTTTGCAAGACCAATGACTTATTCATTGCAAACACCTTTTTTCAACAACACAAATAATGGCTTGACATTTGGACTTCACCAGATGGAACACACAGGAATCAGATTGACTACATCTGTGGCAAGAGGCAATGGAAAAGCTCAATATCTTCAGCCAAAATGAGGCCAGGAGCTGATTGTGGAACAATCAACTTCTTATATGCAAGTTCAACTTGAAGTTAAAGACAATCAAAACAAGTCCACGAGAGCCAAAATATGATCTTGAATATATCCTTCCTGGATTTAGAGACCATCTAAAGAATAGATTTGATGCATTGAACACCAAGGACCAGAAACCAGAAGAATTGTGGGAGGATATCAAGAACATTATCCATGAAGAAAGCAAGAGATCACAAAAAAGATGAGAAAAGA
>NW_006921823.1:4284987-4288235 GCF_000298275.1 Orycteropus afer afer | reverse complement strand
CTTTTGAGTTGTGGTGCTGGCGAAGAATGCTGAAAGTACCATGGACTGCTATGCTAAAAGAAGTAATAGATCTGTCCTGGAGGAAGTGCAGGCGAAATGCTCCTTGGAAGCGAGAATGGCCAGACTTCGTCTCACCTACTTTGGTCATGTTGTCAGAAGGGACCATTCCCTGGAGAAGGATGTCATGCGTGGTAAGGTGGAAAGTCGACGAAAGAGGGGAAGGCCTTCGATGAGATGGATTGACAGGTGGTTGTGATTATGGGTTCAAGTACAGCAGGGATCATGGAGCTGGTGTGGGACCAGGCAGTGTTTCCTTCTGCTGTGCATGGGGTTGCTATGAGTTGGAAACGACTTGATGGCACCTAACAACAACAACTAAGTGTGCTTATGAAGAACCTGTACATAGATCAGAAGACTATGCTTTAAACAGAACAAGGGGATACTGGATTTTGGTTACTTTATGCTGCTCTAGCAGAAAAAATTTTACAAATGGGAATGACTGGAACAAACAAGAGTTTATTCTCTTACAAATTTGGAGGCTAGAAGTCTGAGTTCAAAGTGCGAGGCTCTAGGGGCTGGGTGTTGTTGTTAGATGACATCAAATCATCTCCAACTCATAGCTACCCTATGCACAGCAGAACAAAACACTGTGAAGTCCTGCACCAGCTCCATGATTCTTGCTATACTTGAGCCCATAGGTGCAGCCACTGTGTCAATCCATCTCGCCTTCCCCTCTTTCATGACCCTCCACCTTACCAAGCATGACATCCTTCTCCAGGGAATAGTCACTTCTTACAACATGATCAAAGAAGGTGAGATGAAATCTGGCCATTCTCTCTTCCAAGGAGCATTCCAGTTGCACTTCTTCCATGACAGATTTGTTAGTTCTTTTCGTGGTCCATGGTACTTTCAGCATTCTTCACCAGCACCACAACTCAAAAGCACCAACTCTTCTTCAGTCTTCCCTATTCCTTGTCCAGCTCTTACATGCATATGAGGAAAATACCATGGCTTGTGTTAGGTACACCTTAGTCCTCAAGGAGACATCTTTGTTTTTCAACACTTGAAAGAGGTCCTTTGCAGCTGACTTGTCCAGTGCTATACACCATCTGATGTCCTGACTGCTGCTGCTTCCATTGGTGTCAACTGTAGAACAAAGCAATGTGAAGTCTTTGACAATTCCAATCTTTTCTCCATTTATTGTGATTCTGCTTATAGGACCAGTTGTGAGGACTTTTGTTTTCTTTAAATTGAGATATAATCCATACTTCAGACTACAGTCTTTAATCTTCACCAGTAAGTGCTTCAAGTCATCTTCACTTTCAGCAAGCAAAGGTGTGTCATCAGCATACTGCAAGTTGTTAATGATTCTTCCTCCAATCCTGATGCCATGTTCATCTTCATATAATCCAGCTTCTCAGATTATTTGCTTAGCATACAAATTGAATAAGTAGAGCAAGAGGATACAACCCTGATGCACTCTCTTCTTGATTTTAAACCATTCAGTGTCCCCTTGTTCTGTTTGAATGACAGCTTCCTGGTCTATGTACAGATTCCTCAAGAGTACAATTAAGTGTTCTAGAATTCCCATTCTTCTTAATGTTCCCATAATTTGTTATGATCCACACAATCAAATGCTTTTGCATAGTCAATAAAACACAAGTAAACATCTTTCTGGTATTCTTTTCTTTGAGCCAAGATCCATCTGACATCAGCAATGATATCCCTCCTTCCATGTCCTCTTCTGAATCCAGCTTGCATTTCTGGAAGTTCTCTGTCAATATGCTGCTGGATCAAAGTACCTCAACCTTGGACTTCGGCTCTGCCTCCTACTTCTGCCCCACTGAAGCTGGAGGCTTTTCTTCACTCAGGCAGCTTCTGGCTGCTGCAGCTGACAAATCTAAGATCAACAAGTAAAAAGGCAAAGTCCTGATGTCACCAAAAAACATGGAAGGTCACTAATTCAAGTCCATCAAAAGTCACAAGTTTGGCAGGTCATGGCAGGCTGCTGAATGAGGACTCAACTACATGCAGGGTCAAAGTGTGCCAAAAAACTAGAGACCTTCCTCAAAGCTGATTCTTATATATTAGAAACAGACCACATCTCTAAAGCAGCAACTCAGCTGCTCCAGTAGCTTCCACCATCGACATGATTGCCAGTCTCACCAGGGGGAATAACTACATCCAGCTGCCCAGCTACTCAACCAGGCCCAGCCAAGTTGACACATAATCTTAACAACTACATACTTCATGGTTTAAGGTCAGGAAGGGTGTGTGTCAGGGTTGTATCTTTTCACCATACTTAATTAATCTCTATGCTGAGCAAATAATCCAAGAAGCTGGACTATACAAAGAAGAACGCAGCATCAGGATTGAAGGAAGACTCATTAACAACCTGCAATATGCAGATGACACAACCTTGCTGAAAGTGAAGATGACTTGAAGCACTTACTGATGAAGATTAAAAACTACACTCTGCAGTATGGATTACACCTCAACATAAAGAAAACCAAAATCCTCACAAATGGACCAATAAGCTGACTCACTGCCATTGAGCTGAATCTGACTCAGCTCATGATAAATGGAGAAAAAAATTGAAATTGTCAAAGATTTCTTATTACTTGGATCCACAATCAACACCAATGGAATCAGATGTCGTATTGCACTGGGCAAATCTGTTACAAAAGACCTCTTTAAAATTGTGAAGAACAAAGATGTCACTTTGAAGACTAAGGTGTGCCTAACTCAAGCCATGATATTTTCAGTTGTCTCATATGCATGTGAAAGCTGGACAACATGAATAAGGACGATTGAAGAAGAGTTGATGCTTTTGTCTTGTGGTGGTGGAAAAGAATAATGAAAATACCATTAACTGTCAGAAGAACTAACAAATCTGTTTTGGAGTAGTGCAGCCAGAATGCTTCTTCGAAGCAAGTATGGCCAGACTTCTTCTCACATACTTTGGTCATGTTGTCAGAAAGGATCATTCCCTGGAGGAAGGATATCATGCTTGGTAAAGTGGAGGTTCAGCAAAAAAGGGGAAGACCCTCAACAGGACGGTTTGACACAGTGGCTGGAACAATGGTCTCAGGAACAGCAAGGATTGTGAGGATAGTGCATGACCAGCAGTGTTTCATTCTGCTGTACATAGGGACATTATGAGTCAAGCCAACTTCACAACACCTAACAACACAAAAATGAAGAATTGTATTCTAAAATATTGGACAACCTAGAAGAAACAGAAAAAT
>NW_006921823.1:4283957-4284495 GCF_000298275.1 Orycteropus afer afer | reverse complement strand
TTGATAAAATCCAAAACCCATTTTTGATAAATAAGAAAAATAGGAATAGAAGTAAAATACCTCAACACAATTAAGGGCGTAGACACAAAACCTAACATTATTCTAAATGAAGAAAAACTGAAAAAATTCTCTCTGAGAATGTGAATCCAACAAAGATGTCCTTCATCACAACTCTTATTCAATATTGTACTAATATTGTATCTAGCCAGAGAAATCAGGAAAGAAAGGGGGAAAAAAATCCAAATTGGTAAGGAAGAAGTAGAACTATACCTATTTGCATGATATGATCATATACACAGACAATCTCAGATATTCTCCAAGAAAGCTACTGGAACTAAGAGAAGGATTCAGAAAAGTGGCACAATACAAGAGCAATACAAAAATCAGTCAGATTCCTCTACACTAACAAAAAGAATTCTGAAAAGGGAATTGGAAGAGAAATAACATTTACAATAGCTACCCAAAAGATGAAATGCTTAGGAATAAATCTTACCTTGGATGTATAATATATATATATATATGTATATATGTATAATAT
>NW_006921823.1:4279112-4283057 GCF_000298275.1 Orycteropus afer afer | reverse complement strand
CTTCTGGTTAGCAGTCAAATGCCTTAGGCATTATGCCACCAGAGATGCATATAAAAACAATAATGAGATATCATCTTATCCTGGCAATAATAGTAATGATGAAAAAAAAAAAAAGAAAAGAACAAATGCTGGAGAGAAAGTGGGAGATGTGATCTCTCATACACTGCTGTTGGGATTGTAAAATGGTACAACCACTGTGGAAAATGGTATGGTGTTTCCTTAAAAAGTTTGAGATACAATATGATTAATCAATTCTGCTACTAGGTATATATCATAGGTAAATAAAAGCCATGACATGAAAAGATATATGTGCACCCATGTTCACCCATGTTCACTGCAGCCCTATTCACATTAGCAAAGAGATGGAAACAACCTAAGTGCCCATCAATGGATGAATGGATAAACAAACCATACACACAATGGAATACTACACACTTTAAAGAATAACGATGAATCACTATGAAACACCTTTTAACATGAATAAACCTAGAAGACATTATACTAAGTGAAGTTAGTCACTCACAACAGGACAAATATTGTATGAGACTACTATTATAAAGTCTCTGGTAGCATAGTGCCTAGGGCACCTGACTGCTAACCAGAAGGCTGGCGGTTCAAACCCACCAGCCACTTCTCAGAAGGAAGGTTGGGCAATCTACTTCCATAGTGATACTGCTTTGGAAACCCAAGGAGGGGTCGCTATGAGTTGGGTCCCACTCAACGGCACATTAACAACAACAACATCGTAAAATCAAGAAATTACACACACAAAGAGACATTCTTTGATGGGTATCAGTGTTGGGATGGGGAAGGAGGGAAAATCACTAACTAGATAGTGGACATGTATTAATTTGGATGAAAGGAAAGGCAATCTACAATAAGGGGGTGGTCAGCACAACAGGACCAGGGCAAAAGAAGACACTGAGAGGTACACAAGAGTAAAAGACAACAATGGTAAATACTATTACATACACAATCCTGCAATGAGAGTAATAACAAACCATAATTGATGAATGATATATAGCTAGATATGTAAGCTGAACAGATGTGGGATGGATGGTGTATGAAAGTACATATATGAGCATACATAGATTTGGCAGAGGATAGGGAGCTCTGGTAGCATAGTGGCTAAGGCACTTGACTACTAACCAGTAGGCTGGCAGTTCAAACCCACCAGTCACTCCTCGGAAGGAAGATGGGGCAATCTACTTCTGTAGTGATACTGTCTCAGAAACCCAAGGAGGGGTTGCTATGAGTCAGGTCTGACTCAACAGCACACAACAATAACAACAACAGTTCTACATATGTATTTGTATATACTGCAAACATATCCATGTATATAGTAGACCATACAGGGGCAAATTTAGGAGAACTTAGCCATAAGCAAACACCTTGAGGGACTGAGCCACTAGGCTTGAGGGCTTAATACCATAGCCTTGGAGGACATCTAGGTCAACTGGTATAACATAGTCCATAAAGATGATGTTCCATATCCTATGTTGGGGATAGTGACAAATATCTCAAAAGCTTGCAAGCAGTCATCTAAGATACAACTATTGGTCTCTTCCTGTCTGCAGCAAAGAAAACCGAAGAAAATGAAAGACTCAAGGAAATAATTAGTCCAAAGGACTAATGAACAATTAGTTCCACAGCTTCCATTAGCCTGAGACCAGAACTAGATGGTCTCTGACTTTGACCAGGATTGCAGTAGAAGGTTCTGGACAAAGTGAGAGAAAAATGTAGAAAAAATTCAAAATAATAAAAAAAGACCAAACTTACTGGTCTGAGAGATACTGGTGTAACTCCAAGACTATGATCCTTAGACAACCTTCAAATCTGGAACTGAACCCACTCCTAGAGATCACCTTTCAGCCAAACAATGGACAGGCCTATAAAATGAACAATAACACCTGTGAAAAACATGCTCCTCAGAACAATCAACCATATAAGACCAAAAGGGCGGCATTTTCCCCAAAACAATGTTCAGAAGGTAGAAAAGGGCAGGAAAGAAGGGCAAAGGGAAATGAAGAACTCAGTGAAGAAGTGGAAAGAATGTCATCACATTGGGGGAATTGCAACTAATGTCATGAAGCAAAATATGTATAAATTATAGAATGGAAAACTAATTTGCTTTGTAAACTTTCACCTACACCACAATAAAATGTCCAAAAAAAAAAAGAGAGAAAAAAGTATTACTTGAAGAAAAAGCTTCTCGGACTAAAAAGTTAAAAAAAAAAAAAAAAACAGTAGGGAAAATGTTGAGTAAGAAAAAATTATAAAAAGGCCTTTGTTTCAATACTCCTTAGAGTTTCCAATATGCTAATAGACCTTGGGATCTTAAGTGGGAATACACCCTTTGTGTTTTCCAAAGTTATTTAATCAGAGAAGCTGCTGTTGCACAGTCTTCCAGACTAATATTCCTTGGAAGACACTCTGTGGAATGCTTCTCAGGCTTCTGGTAGATTGGCTTGTTAGGATGCATGAACAGGCATGAACAGAGGACTGGGAGCTCTTTGTCTTGGCTGAATTCCTAACACCAGAGAATGTGATGATTCAGTAAGACTGCTTTCCCTGAGCAGGGATGGCTTTCCATCCTAGAGCCCACAAGAGAAGGAAACAATTGCTGCCTAAGGTAGGAAATATTGGTATGGTTTAAAAAACTCAAAATCTCATTTTGTTTCTTTCAAAATGCTTCTTTCCTCCCTGAACTAAGATTCCATGTATTTACCAGTTCAAAAGTTCCTTCCTGAAGTCCCTAAGTGGTACAAATGTTTAATGTGCTCAGCTGCTAAATGAAAGGCTGGAGCTTCAAGTCTACCCAGAGGCACCTAGAAGAAAGGCTTGCTGATCTACTTCCAAAAAATCAGCCATTAAAAACTCTATGGAGCACAGTTCTATGCAGACTCATATAGAGTCATCATGAGTTGGAATTAACTCCATAACAACTTTTTTTTTTCTTACTAAAATTCTCCCCTTAATCTTGAAAAGATAGTCACAGGCCTTAAAATCTCTCCCTGCGTGAACTCACATTAATAAAGTCACAAGGATACAGCAGCTAGGGAAGCTGCCATTCCCAAGTAAAATTTGGGTGAGGTGCATCTTCTCACACCTTAAATGTAATTAGACATCATCACAATGATGTTAGCCCCTGTGGTTTAAGGATCAAAAAGCCCTGGCTTTGAAAATGCTGGCAGCTAACCAAAAGGTTGGTGATTTGAACTCACCTAGAGCTCTGGTAGCATAGTGCCTAAGGCATTTGACTGCTAACCAGAAGGCTGGCGGTTCAAGCCCACCAGCCACTCCTCGGAAGGAAGGTTGGGCAATCCTACTTCCATAGTGATACTGCCTTGGAAACCCAAGGAGGGGTCGCTATGAGTCGGGGCCGACTCGACGGCACACAACAACAACAGAGTCTCTGTGGGAGATCTGGTGGTTTAGTGCCTAAGGCATTTGACTGCTAAACAGAAGGCTGGCAGTTCAAACTCCCCAGCCACTCCTCAGAAGGAAGACTAGGCAATCTACTTCTGCAGAGATACTGCCTCAGAAACCCAAGGAGGGGTCCATATGAGTCAGGATAGATTGGACAGCAGTGGGTTTGTTTTATTTTTTTTAGAGTATCTGTGGGAGGAAGCCCTGGCAATCTGCTCCTGTAAATAATACAGTCTAGAAAACCCTATGAGGCAGGTCTACTCTGTCACATGTGGCTTCTAGGAGTTGAAAATTGACTCATGGCACCCAACAACAGTTTAAGGATCAGAAGCCAAAAGATGCCATGTATTTCTTAAGCTATGACTTAGAGCCATCTGCTGACTATAGAATTCCTGGCCAACGGGGTAACCAAAGGTCTCAGGTGGCACAAACCATAGCTCCCGTTGACATTCCTAAAATACAGGCCCTATATTTTATGCTGCAGTCAGCCCCAGGGACAATTCAGGGATGCACAAA
>NW_006921823.1:4258433-4275859 GCF_000298275.1 Orycteropus afer afer | reverse complement strand
GACTCGACAGCACTTAACAACAACAACAACAACATATTTTATGCCACTGAGCCAAGCCCTTTGATCCTTATTTAAAGACGAGAAAATCAGGAGGCTAAGTGTACCTGACTTGCTAAATCTAAATGGCTATAGGCCCAGATTTTAGTCCAGGTCATGAACTCTTCACTGCACTGTGATGTCACCTGCTGCATGTTCTGACTGTCTGTCATTTCATCTATGTGCTGTCCCAGGACTCAGGGCTTACCAAGGGAAGTATGGCTAACTAATTCCATAATTTTCTCAAAATTCTGACTCAGCTTGATAGATGAAAGAGGGTCTCAAGTCAGTCTAGGAAAGATGCTTTGTGACAGGAAAATCCCTTTAAGTCATTTTTCCCAAGCCCAGAGAGGACTAAAAAGAGGAAATGAATATAGATACTGAGGTGCTTCCATGGGCAGCATTAATTGACCCATGTTGATATTTATGTGGTTATTTGGATTAAGGTTTGGTGCGTGTTTGTGTATATGTGTGTTTATGTATTGTGTGGTATATATATATGTTAGTGTGTGGTACATATGTGTGTGTAATATGTTTTAAGTGTGTGTGGTATGTGTATATGATGTGTGTGGTGTGTATATGGGTGATGTATCTGTGTTTGTTATGTCTGCATGTGGTGTGTAAGTTGTCATGTATATGTGCAAGTATATGCGTGTGTATGAAGAATCTGCTTCAGAACAGAACAAGCTCAGGACTCAGAATTATTTTCTGAGCTACTCCATTGCTCCTTACATCATCTTCATGGGAA
Organism: Orycteropus afer afer; assembly: GCF_000298275.1. Classification (NCBI taxonomy): domain Eukaryota; kingdom Metazoa; phylum Chordata; class Mammalia; order Tubulidentata; family Orycteropodidae; genus Orycteropus; species Orycteropus afer. The sequence goes on along the minus strand of NW_006921823.1, from coordinate 4,275,075 downwards.
AATTCACAACTGACTCCATGCTTGGCCCCATTTTCCATTTTCCTCAGCCCATCTTCTATGGGTAGGATACAGCTATGTGGCACTTTACTTTGCAGCTCTCCCTACTGTGAGTCTCTGAGTTCCCTGCTTGGAAATAAAAGAGAAGGGCATTTCCAAAAAGCTAGTGCCTCCTAGATGTGCCTCCTCCTTCTGAGCTATGGGGAAGCTTAGAGAGGGGCCTGCATACATCTATCCCTCCAGAGAAGGGCTGGGGACATAACATTCTAATCTCTCTATCATCAATTAAATCTGTTAAAAAACGTTGTGCATCCTGGCTACCACCACTCATTTGACAGAGTGACCTAGCATATCCCAATAACTTTCATAAAAATCATTACAAGGCTAATTTTAAATTTTTATTAAAAATAATAGCTTTAAAAAATCCAGTGACAAAATGGAGCTCTTTGGAAAAGTATGGGAAATATATACACTGCTATGAACCAAGTGGGCTGAGAGGCTGGAAAGCCTGAAAATTGAGTGGTCACCTCTGCAGGTGACAATCCAGGCACAGCTTCAGTGATTGGGTCTGAAGTAAATATAAAGTTACCACTCAACAAATAAAAGAATGGCTGGGTGGCAAGAAGTGGGGGTGAAGGACATGCTCAAATTAAAAACATACATGTAATTATTTTCACCATGGAATGGTTTCTATTATAGAAACTTTTGGTCCCACTGAGGGATAAGGTGTGTTGCCTCCACAGTCAATGTGATGTTGGTCAGGTCATCTGTCTGTGAAGTCCCTTTGTTCCCTGATAAAGAAGGACCAGAAAGTGAAAGGCACAAGAGTGAGCCCATATTCAATGGCGACAACCAATTAAAACAATCCAGAAAGGTGGTGCAGGCAGCCGAAGCTAGATGGCCTGTAAGAAGCCCTAGAAATCTTTTCTCAACCTTTCCAATTTATCACATTTCACATAATACATTCTTCATATTATAAATTGACTTGTCTTTCTCTATTTGCCCTCCTGTTATCCACACTTGACTGCTAACCAGAAGGCTGGCGGTTCAAACCCACCAGCCACTCCTTGGAAGGAAGATGGGGTAATCTACTTCTGTAGTGATGCTGCCTCAGAAACCCAAGGAGGGGTCGCTATGAGTTGGGTCCAACTCAACGGCACATAACAACAACAACTATCCACAAGGAAGGAGAACTATTCCTCACCATAGGATACCATTTTCACTGGCCAAGACTTCCACATACTGGCCACAGAGGGTAGTCTACTCACAGGAGCTGCTCTACCAAGAGGAGAGACCCTGACTCCTTTCTTAGCCTTTTGTGGGGAAGAGAGGCCCCTTACTCTCTCTTGTCCACTTACATTCTAGATGTTTTCCATCCTCAGACTCCTAGCAGGATAGGGCTACTACTACTAAAGAGTAAGAAAATCACACTCACAGAATGTATAAACTATTTACTACCTACCTTTTACCTGTTCCAATAGCTGTGTGACCTTTATCACAGATACACTATAGGGGTAAAAGAAGGAAGGCAGCAAGAGTTCAGCATCATAACCTCTTTCTCAGAGAGTATCAGTACTGCACTAAAGTCTAGCATATCCAACCCATCCTTTTATGATTCTAAATATGAATATGGCCTGACAAAAATAGATTTTTGTCAGTGATATTTTTAATTTCAAGGGCTATAAAATGCTTATCTCATCTTCTCAGCATTTTCAGCTTACAGGGATCCTCTCTTTAACAGAATGATTAAACCACCAGGTGTTGTTGTTGTTGTTGTTGTTATTTGCCGTCTAGTCAGCCCCGACTCATAGCGACCCCTCCTTGGGTTTCCGAGGCAGTATCACTACAGAAGTAGGATGCCCAACCTTCCATAAACTAATTTTGGATAGTTTTAAAAATTTTTCTAGCACAAGTCCAAGTGATTTGTGTCTTTTTAGCTAAGTCAAGGTACTAGTTGCTGCTTTTATGTACACTTGATTGATCCCCACTGTTGGGAGGAGGGCTTCCTTTACTTTCCACAGTCTGGGCATACACTGGAAAATGTCTTAGGTGTGGTAGAAGGTGGGATGATTTCAAGTTCATGTGCATCAGTGGACATAAAGATGAGGGCAAAATATCTTTTTAATTTTCAAGGGCAACAAGCAGAACTAGTATCAATGGCTGATGATGTGTATAAGATCAAACACTAAGACAAAGATTAGCTAAGACTACAGGATTGAAAAGAATTCTCAGGTCTGTGTCTTTAACCTAAACTCACAGTTAACATATTCAATAAGCCCTATTTGTGATGAGAGTCAGGGTTTTTGGCTTGAGCCACCATGTTTCTCAGAATACAGAAAAAGATGGGGTGGGAAATTTTGGCTGCACTGTCTCAGAGAAGGCATTGGGACCACATTCAGTAGACATCAACTTGAAGCAATCTACCAAAACCTCATAGCCAGAAACTTGGCCTTCTATCTCAGACTCAAGACATCTTGCCTCCCCTACACAGTCTCCAATACAGAGCTTTATTTACTAGGGAGCTTTGGTGGTATATTGCCTAAGGCATTTGACTGCTAACCAGAAGGCTGGCAGCTCAAACCCACCAGCCATTCCTTGGAAGGAAGATTGAGCAACCTACTTCCATGGAGATATTGGCTTGGAAACCCAAGGAGGGGTTGCTATGAGTCGGAATTCACTCTACACAGTCCAACACACTGCTTTATTTACTAGTTATATACAAATATGTTGAAAATGATCTGTGGGAGAGCAGATTTCTGTGGGGAAAGTATGCTAAGCCAATTTATTCAAATAGTCCTCCTTTTTCATGTAGATATGTCTCTTGTCTTCTAACACTGAGCAAAAGCAGGTTCCAGACATTTTCCCTTTTTTCTTAACTGGCTTCAGGCACTGGTTGAGCTCAATTAAAAACAAAAACAAAAAAACCCTCAAAGCATTTTTATACTCAAGAAAGCTTTTCAGCAGTGAGGCATCAGTTTTGAGGACAGTCAATCCGGGGAGGCAGCTAAGTTCCTTTCTTCTCTTCCCTTTCACTCCTGTATTTCACGAATCATGTTCTAGATGCATCCTTGGGAAATTTTGCGAATTCAGAGTATATGATTGTTATGCACCACATGGTAAGAATATCCATGGTCAGGTATTCAGGACTGCTCAGTATTTAAATGCATCACAGGATACCAAGGACTGGAAAGACAAAAGGTATTTGGAGACAGCTCCTAAAAATAACCTGTCACAAAAACTATATGTACAAAAAAAAAAAAAAATCCTTTTGATTCTGCTGCCCATCTTTCTTCACATAGATGTTTTGCCTTGTTTGCTTTGTGGTGGATATGCTCTGGGGCAGGCTTTGGGTAACAACCATCCAGGCATGTTCCATGTGAGGTTCCCTCAATGGGAAGAAGGCAATGGAAGCATTCAAAATCACCTCATTTCAAACCATTTTTCTGTGATTGTTTGTTAGATCAAAGGCAGCCACAGACAGCACCAAGGAGGTTAGTTAACCACGTCGTAGTAGTAATTCCGCAGCCGCAGCTCCACTGCTACAAATCCAGGCCTGTTCTCCACCCTAAAAAGCAAAGGAATGGATTATTGTTTGTCACTGTGTCTTGTGGGTTGAATTGTGTTTTTCCCCTCCCAAAAGTATGTTGAAATCTCAGCCAGAGTACCTGTGAATGTTACCTTATTTGGAAATAGGGTCATTACATATATAAGCAAGGTGGATCCTAATCCATTAAGGTGGACCTAATCCAATATGACTGATGTCCGTATAATGGGAGAGACACACAGGGAGAACACTATGTGAGATAGAGGTAGATACTGGACTGAGGCATCTATAAACCAAAGGACACTAAGGATTGCTAACAACCACCAAAAGTTGGGAGAAGCAAGGGAGGATCTTCTCCTAAAGCCTACAGAGAGCATGATCCTGCTGGCATCTTGATTTCTAACTTAATAGCATCCAGAACTGTGAGACAATAAATTTCAGTTGTTTTAGGCTATCTTGTTTCTAATACTTTGTTATGATAGCCAAAGGAAACTAATATAATGAGTTTGTAAAAAAAAAAAAAAAAAAACAAAAAAAAGTGCTGATTATGGTTTATCTCTTTTTTGAAATTAATACTTTGTGCTTTCAAGTGAAGGTGTACACAATAGTTTAGGTTCCCAATCAACAATTTCTACACACATTGCTCAGTGATTTTGGATACATTCTTCACAATGTGTGAACATTCTAATTTCCATTCTGGTTGTTCCATTTCCAACAATCTAGTTTTCCTGCCCCCTTAGCATCTCATCTTTATTTTAAAGTAATTGTTGATCTTTTGGTCTCATATAGGTACAGTATTCATGGGTGATTTTCTTTATTTTGTGAACCAATCTGTTATTTAGCTAAAAGGTGACTTTAGGGGATAGTTTTGGCTCAAGATTTAAAGAGTATGTTAGGATACTATTATCAGGGAACCCTCCAGTCTCAACTGTTCTAGTAAGTATGGATTTTTTAAGAATCTGAGGTTTTGTTCCTCATTTTTCTCCCACTCCATCAGGGTCTATCTATGGTGGCCCTGATCAGAAAGGTCACTAATTGTAGCCAGGCACTATTGAGTTCTTCTGGTCTCAGAGTAGATGATGCTATGGTTCGTGCAGACCATTAGTCCTATAGACTAGTATCCTTCCATGGTTCCTTCTTTATTTTATTGCTCCAGGTTCGAAGAGATCAGTAGTTCTATCTTTGATCATGGTCTTTTAAGAGTTACACTTTTATAGGCATGAGTCTATGAATGGTTGTTTCTCCTAGTGGCTGACTCTAGAACTAGTGTGACCAGCATTCTGTGAGAAATTCAGAGTCTCAGGCTCACCACAGATCTACAGAGTCCTAACCTTCATTTCAACAAGATCTCCAGATTTTTCACTAAAAATTAGAGAATATTTGAACTGCAGGCTCAGTGACTATTTCCTTGTGAATCTAGTAAAATAGAATGTGTCTGAAAACATTTTTTAGTTGGTCATTGCACTGTAGACTTGCATTTAATTGTTTCCTCATAATCTTGTATGAAAAAGAACCTGGGCACAATTTAGACTTTCCCTCCCCAAATTTCAAATGGATGGCTCTGGATTTTCTGAAAACACACTAGTGATATCTGGGTTCTTATTAAAACTCAAAACACTTATGTCAAAAGGAAAAGCATAGACATTGTCTATTATAAATATTAACATAGCAAAGCTTTCCTTTCCTGTCACAGTTCATGAGTTGACTGATTTAATTAAACCAGGGATAAACTTTATTTTTTTGGTTTAACTGTTAAAAAGAAATTTTACACACAGACCTCATTGGTTGATCCTAAGGAATCAAACTGACTGATCCCTAGGAATCAAACACAGGAATCAAATTGACCACATTTGTGGAAAGAGATGATAGAGAAGCTCTGTATCAGTCAGAATAAGGCCAACGGCTGACTGCAGAACAGACCATCAGTTGTTCGTATTCATGTTCAACCTAAAATTGAACAAAATTATAACAAGTCCACAAGAGCCAAAGTTCAACCTTGAGAATATCCCACCAAAATTTACAGATTATCTCAAGAACAGATTTGATGCACTGAACACTAATAACTGAAGAACAAATTAATTGTGGGATGACTTAAAGAACACCATACATGAAGAAAGCAAAAGGTCATTTAAAAGACAGGAAAGAAAAGACCAAAATGAGTGGCAGAAGAAACTCTGAAATTTGTTATTACATACAGTATCTAAAGTGAATAGAAGAAATGATGCAGTAAAAGATCTGAACAGAAGATTTCAAAGGGTGGCTTGAGAAAACAAAGTATTATAATGAAATGTGCAAAGACATGGAGTTAGAAAACCAACAGGGAACAACATGCCTAGTAGTTCTCAAGCTGAAAGAATTGAAGAAAAAAATTCAAGCTTCAAGTACAATATTGAAGGATTCAATGGGCAAAATATTGAATGATACAGTAAGCCTCAAAAGAAGATGGAAAGAATATACAGAGTCATTGTACCAAAAAGAATTGGTTGATGTTCAGTAATTTCAGAAGGTAACATATGATCAAGAATCCATGGTACTGAAGGAAGAAGTCTCAGCTACACAGAAGGGACTGACAAAAAACCTTATGAATAGCAGTGAAACACTGTCTGATGTATCACTGGACAAAAAACTAGGCTCCAGGAATTGATGGAATACTAATTGAGATGTTTCAATAAATGGATACACTGCTGGAAGTGCTGTCAAGAAATTTGGAAGAGAGCTCCCTGGGCAACCAACTGGAAGAGATTCATACTTGTTCTCAGTCCAAAGCAAGGGGATACTGTTGAATGCAGAAATTATGAAATAATATGATCAATATCACAAGCAAGTAAAATTTTGAAGAAGGTAATTCAAAAACAATTGCAGCATTACATCAACAGAGAACTGCCAAAAATTCAAGCTGGACTCAGAAAAGGACATAGAATAAGTGATATCACTGCTGATGTCAGATGGATCTCGGAGGAAAGTAAAGAATACCAGAAAGATGTTTACCTGTATTTTATTGTACACCAAAACATTCAATTATGTGGATTATAAGGAATGATGAATAACACTATGAATAGTGGGAATTCTAGAATACTTAACTGTGCTCATGAGGAGCCTGTATATAACCAAGAAGCAGTCATTTGAACAGAACAAGGGGATACTGTATGGTTTTAAATCAGGAAAGACATTCATCAGGACTGCATTTTATCACTGTTTTTATTCAATCTGTATGCTTAGCAAATAATCTGAGAAGCTGGACTCTATGATAAAGAACATGGCTTCAGGATTGGCAGAAGATTCATCAACAATCTGCAATATGCAGATAACACAACCTTGCTTACTGATAGTGAAGAGGACTTGAAACACATACTGATAAAGATCAAAGACTACAGCCTTTAGCATGTATTACATCTCAAAGAATCAATAATGGTTCTTCACAACTGTACCAATACACAATATCATGATACAGGAGAATATATTGAAGTTGTCAAGGATTTTATTTTACTTGGATCCACAATCAACACCAAAGGAAGTAGCAGTTAAGAAATCAAAGGACATATCGCACTTGGCAAATCTGCTACAAAAGATCTCTTTAAAGAATTATAAAACAAAGCTGCCATTTTGACGAGTAAGGTGCACCTGACCCAAGCCATAGCATTGTCAATCTTCTGATAATGTATGTGAAAGCTGGACAATGTATAAAGAAGACCAAAGAAGAATTGATACATTTGAATTTTGGTGTTGATGAAGAATACTAACTATACCATAGACTTCCAGAAGAATGACCACATTTGTCTTGGAAGAAGTACAGGTAGAAGGTTTTTTAGAAAGGAAGATGACTAGACTTCATCTTATGTACTTTGGTCATGTTAGCTGGAGGGACCAGTCCCTGAAGAAGGACATTATGCTTGGTAAAGTAGAAAGTCAATGAAAAAGAGGAAAACCCTCAATGAGATGGATTGACACAGTGGCTCCAACAATAGGCTCAAATATAGCAATAACTGGGAGGATGTGGCACAGGACTGGGCTGCTTTTAGTTCTGTTGCACATAGTAGCTATGAGTTGGAAGTGACTTGATGGCACCTAACAACAACAAACTTTTACAGACTCTGAGTCCCTGGGGTGGAAGAGGTTAAAGCACTCTGCTGCCAACTGAAAGGTTTGATGTTCTAGTCCAGCCAGAAGCATCCTGGAAGAAAGGCTTGGCTTCTACTTCTGAAAAAAGCAGTCATTAAAAACTCTATGGAGACAGTCTTATTCTGACACACAAGGGGTCCCTATAAGTCAGTCTTTTCTATGGTAACTGGTGTGTGTATCTCATTTTGGTGTGTTGAAGAGGAAACTTAATAACAGATAGACATCTGAATTTGATTTTAATTTATGTATTGACCATATAAACCCTGGCCCAAACTGCAAAAGCCCATTAGAACCAGCCCTAAAGCAATGTAAATTTTTGTTATCCTACTAGAAAAGGAGCTCTGGTAGGGTAGTGCCTAAGGCACTTGACTGCTAACCAGAAGGCTGGCGGTTCAAACCCACCAGCCATTCCTCGGAAGGAAGGTTGGGCAATCGACTTTTGTAGTAATACTGCCTCAGAAACCCAAGGAGGGGTCGCTATGAGTTGGGTCTGACTTGACGGCACATAACAACAACACTAGAAAAGGATAGTTAACAAACCAAACCCAAATCTCCTGCCCTTGAGTCAATTCCAACTCATAGTGACACTCCACCCCCAACAGGGTTTCCAAGGCTGTAAATCTTTATGGAATTAGACTGTGTCATCTTTCTCCCACAGAGCAGCTGGTGGGCTCAAACCGCCAACCTTTTGGTTAGCAGCCCAGTGCCTTAATCACAGTACCACCAGAGCTCCTTAGTTATCAAATCATTTACCTCCTGGTTTAAATATTAAAAAGTCTCTTGGTTGCATGTGGGTGGAGGGACCAATTATTAGCAGCCAGGCCAGAAATAGCCTGATGTCAGTGGATCTCAGCAACGGGAAAAAGTAGGATTCAATCAGTCTTGCTAAATAAGATTAGCCAGTGGTTGGTTGATCATCTGCATTTCTCCCTCTTCTTCTTTACAAGCCCCATGGTACTCACCTTCTTCAAGTCATTGCTTTTTCTGTACTCAAAATGGTCTTCCTTGGTGCATATAGAAACCTTATGTTCAGATTGAAGTGAGTTTTAATTATTTGTAACAGGTGAAAGTGGCTGACTTTTCATAACAAAGAAAAAATTGAAAAAAAAAAATGAAACAAAACAAAAAACAGCTTCAACAAGCTTGCGAAACATACAGGGATCACTTCTTATTCCTTTCAATTCTAGAAGATCCCAATGCCTCTGTTCCCTAGGGAATCTTTTCATTGCTGAGAAACTATCTTCACACAGGAGATCTTTAGTTGCGGACATACATTCAACAACCCCAGGCCCTGCTTGGTTTTGAATTTCCATCAGACGTGTATGAAAACCTAAAATAAGATATTCTTGATGTGTGTAAATAGAGCAGTCTGAAAATAGAGTCTTAACTCACTTTTAAAGTCTTGATATTAATCTAGAATCCATATTGAATATTAAAGCTGCCTTTCCTACAGCAGTTTTGCTAACCTTGATCCTGACTATATACCCTAAAGGAGACATTCTTTTTCTCTGAGGTCTAGCACGTACACGATGTATTCCCAAAGGGTCTTTCCATTGTAGCCAAACAGATGCAAGATGTGAAAACTTATATGGGAAGGGTTGTATTATTGAGAAATCTTTACAGTGGACCCCTAGATATAGATGTGATTGAGAAAAGAATTTTAACAGCAGGTTACCTGAAGAACCTGTACTGCCATTGTCCTGTGACTATCCTGTAATAAATTGAAGAGCACATACTATACACTTGAAATTATGTGTTCTTAAGCAATCATGTAATCCCACGTATATGTTATCCATCTATCCTTGCTAAATCTTTCCTTTTAGATATTCTGCCTTTTTGTCCCTGATTGTCTTCCAGCCAATTATGATTCCGTAACTTTTAGTTCCTGCTTCAACTTCACAAAAATGTTTTCTTCCTCATTGACTATCAGAGTGGCCATCTTCACTCTGTGAATTTGAACATTTTTCCTGTCTGGACTGCCTTTACCCTCCAAAAACTTCTTTGCTTTTACTTTAAGTAGACTCTGCGATCTTGCTCTATGAAAGACTCCTCACATTCTAAAGTATTATAGAATGTATTTACTTTTAAGCTTGTTTTTGCCCCCACTACCACCACACACACACCTTGTAAGCTCATACAAGGGCAAGGACTAGGGTTTACTTATGTTTCATTTACTGCTATTCCAGCTGCCTGGAAAGGCACCTGCAGTAATTAAGGTTATATGTCAGCCTGGTTGGGCCTGGTTTAGAGTGACTAGGCGCTCTGATGGCATAGTGCCTAAGGCATTTGACTACTAACAAGAAGGGTGGTGGTTTAAACCCACCAGCCACTCCTCAGAAGGAAGACTGGGCAATCTACTTCTGTAGAGATACCATCTCAGAAACCCAAGGAGGGGTCGCTATAAGTCAGAATCGACTCAACAGCAGTGAGTTTGGTTTGGTTTCTTAGGTAGCTGGATGTAATTATTCCCCATGATTCCACTGGTAATCAACTCCATGGCAGAATTTACTGGAACAGCTGAGTATCTGCCTTAGGGATGTTAAGAAGAAGTTTTAAGAAAGGTCTCTGCAGTTTGGGGCATGCTTAGATTCTGCCTTTGGCTGGGACACCAGTGAGTGGTCTACCATATTGTCTGCTGATCTTGGGACTACCTCTGGACTTAAATCAGTGGCCTGCCATGTTGTTTGGTAATCTTGGGACTGTGCCATTTTATTTGTCGACTTTGGTTTTATCAGCCTCAGCAGCTAACAGCTGCCTGAGTTAGGAGGAAACCTCTAACTTCGGTGGGCTGAGAGCAAGAGGCAAAGCTGAAGCCCAAGGTCAAGGGGCCTTCACCTAGTCCCTAGAGCTGGCACTTTGAACTCAGACTTCTAGCTTCCTAAACTAGAAGAAAAAACTCTTGTCTGGTAAAGCCATACTTGTGGTACTTTCTGTTAGAGCAGCACTAGATAACCAAAGCAGCAGCCATGCACACAGTAGGCACTATGGTAGTGAGTGGGGAAAAGTGAATCTGCTCTAGATCTCGTAGGACGCATTAAACTCAGGCAGAAAGGATTTGGGATGAGAGGGAGCCAGGCACAAACCTTGCCAAGTTCTGGAAAAATTACACTATAGCTTGGGTTACAGACCTTTATAGATGATTTTGACACCCATCTAGATAATTCGTCACTCTAAGGGAATCCTGAATGTCCAGAGTTTTTCTCTCTTAGCAGAGGCTGGCCCCCATCTCTAAATGGTGGATACCATTAGAGACTGTTTTTTCAGAATGAAGAGTCTCAGCTTCTTTCACTCTGCAAGGGCTTTTCATGTATGGGTTAATTGGGTCATTAATTACATGACCATGAATTGATTTTGGAAAACACTTATTGAAACCTTCCTTACTGGTTCCTGTTTTTCTGAAAGCCAGTGTTTTCTTCCTGGCTTTAACACAGTTTCCACATGTGACTGTTATGGGGTGATACCCTAGTATCTTTTTTTCCCCTTAGCAAAGTGAGAGAGGTGAGGATGATATCCATCTCCTCAGGGTCCTTTTGAAATTGTATGAGAGTCTAATATCAGAGGCCCTTGGTGTATGTAAATAGAACAGTTTGAAAGCAGAGCCTTAACTCCATTTTAAAGTCTTTGACACAAGTCTACAAACTATGTAGAATATTAACGTTGCTTTTCTAACAGCAGTTCCTCTAACCTTGACACTGACCTAAACTTGATACTAACTTAACCATATACCCCTTAATGGAGACATTATTTTTCTCTGAGGTGTGGCAAGAGCAGGATATCACAGTCTATTCTCAGAGTCTTCTACTATGGTCAAACAAATAAAAGATGTGATAACTTATACCTGAAGAATCTTGATGCACAGCATTATCAATAAATCTTTACAATGGACTATCAGAAACAGACATGATTGGGAAAGCAATTTTAATAGCAGATTAGCAGAAAAACCTGTCCTGCCATTGTTTTGTGATCATCTGTAATTAACTGAAGAGCACATATACTTGCAATTATGTTCCCTTAACCAATCATGTAATCCCACTTACGTATTATTCCCCATCCTGCTAAATCCCTGATTTTAGATATCCCACCTTTGAATCCCTGATTACCTTTCAGCCAGTTATGATTTTGTAGCTTTTAGTTCCTGAACCAACTGCACAAAAATGTTTTCTTCCTCTCTGTCGGGTGAAGTAGCCATTTTCACTCTGTGAATTTGAATGTCTTCTCAGTCCAGAACATCTTTGGACTTTCAATAAATATTTTAATTTTACTTCTTCAGAATGTGGGTCACATTAGGACAAACTCCTCTCAAGGACCCCACCCCAAAACAACAGAAAAAAAAAATGCACAGGTAGGTATCTTCCCAAGAGACTTTAAATTCTTTTTCTTGGCCATGCTCTAAGCAACCTCCCTCTGCTCTTTTTTATTTTAAATTCAATTACACTATCTACCTTGTTGTTTCTTTAGCTGCCCTCAAGTTGGTCTTCAACTCATGGTGACCCCATGCACAGTGGAATGAAACATTGCCTTATTCCTGTACCATACTTATTATTGGTTGTGGATTGGACTGTAGCCATCCATAGAACTTACAATGGCTGATTTTCAGAAGTAGATTGTCAGCCTTTTTTCCTGGTGTTATTCTGGAAGCCCCACTGAAGTCTGTTCATCATCATAGGAACACACAAGCCACCCCTGACAGATGAGTAGTGTCTGCCCTTGAGATGCATTGGCCAGGAACCCAACCTGAGTCTCCTGCATGAAGATGAGAATTCTACCACTGAATTACTATGGTCTTTTTCTACTAATTAGGTTTAGATGAATTTCCCCTTCTCCTCATTTCAAGTTACTACTAGGAAAATTCAACCTTCAGAAATATAGCTTTGTTGAGGGGGAAAAAAATTGATAGAGTTTTTGTTTCTAATTTGGGGCATGCATTGTCACTATTTTTCATTCACTGGTAGCCTATCCTGGAGCTCATTTTTAGTTATCTATCCACCTGTCTAGTTCCTGGAGCAGAATTATAAACCTGGCATTCCTATAAAGCATGACCTAAGATTGAGTCTGTACATGATTTACCTATAAATCACACTCAGATTATAATTTAAATTTCCAGTTGGGAGCATATATTTTGAAATAAATTTAAAAAAAGAAGGTTGCTTTTGTTTGCTGTAACTTTGGTGACTGCCAGGAAGTTGTTTTCCCTTATGTTATAATTTTGGCAGTAACAACAGAGACAGCTGTGCTGTTCAGGGAAGGCTGTGACAAGCCCACCTGACTGAGTTCTGATTCCCTAAGAAACTCCAAGAATACACCAAGATGTGAGGAGCATCTGGCAGCCCTTACCTTGTCCACAAAAGCCAAGGTGCTGCCCCTGGTTGCATCAAAGCCCCCACTATAGCTCACCCCAACAGCCTACCATCTGCCATGTCCAATCCATCCCTGAATCCCCTCCCCTGCCCACCTCCAACTCTTCTGTGTTAAACATCTACCACAAAGGAGCAGCTGGCAGAAATAAACATGGCAAGTATTAAAGTTAAATGCAAAAACACTATTTTAACTATCCTGCATGGGAGATTATTTTAATTCCAGGTTTCTTCATTTGTTTCAGAACGATATGAAGTACATTTCCCTCAAGGAAGTGAAATTTTTCTAAGGAAGCTGCAGGCAGACAGAAGTAGTACTTTTTGTAAATGGTCACATGGATGCTCACCCATATAGAAGGCTAATGGTTTGCTCCTGGGGCTTTTGGGCCTGTATTTGTGGTGTGTTACTACCAGACACTGTACCCCAGTGTTGACCCTTGGGAAGAAAAGGTCAGGGTGGACCATGGAAGGTCAGAGATATTGTGAGGCACTGAGGAGATATGCCATTACGTCCACCTCCTGACCGCCAAGGCTCCCAGTGAACTCTCAAAATGGGCCAGGGCCTCCAGGGAAAAGCAGAGTTTATGATGCCATTAAAAGCCAGGGAAAGCAGGTGCTGTTTCCAGCAGTTTATTGGCCCCTGGGAACTCTGATGAAAACAAAGGATTAGCTACTGATACACATAAATGGGACCTCTTTAAAGTCTCAGGGAGCAGGTGCTTCCTTCACCCCTCATGCCCCTACTCCTAGACTTCATGCCAGTTTGGAGGGGGAGCCATGAAATGAGACAGGCAGGGATAGGACTCTCAGGCCAGGCACACAGCATCTTCATACAGTCTGCAGCATCATCTTTGGGAATTAATTTCTCTCCCATTTCTCTATATATTTCCACCCCCCATAATTGTCTAGTCGAGACCTTCAATTTCAAAAATAGCTGGCCCACCCCCACCACTAATAGTTCTAACAATTCTAGTTTGGACTTGGGGAGAATTAAGTCAAGAATTCAAGGAATGGTGTTCGTATCTAAAATTCATTAATAATACTTTCCTCTTGTTGACACTGAAATTCCTTTAGCAATAACCAAACTAAAAATGACCCAAACTAGTTGCTGTTGAGTTGATTCTGAATGACAGCGATCACAGGTATGTCAGAGTAGAACTCGGCTCCATAGGGTTTTCAAAGTCTAATTTTTCAGAAGTAGATCCTCAGGCCTTTCTTCCAAGGCACCTCTGGGTAGAGCTGAACCTTCAGTTTTTTGGTTAGAAGCCAAATGTGTTTTTCCTACCACTTAAGGACTTTTTAGCACTAAAAATTATGGTCAAAGAAGATTCCTCAGGGCCTGGACAGGCTCCTTTGGCATTGGAAGGCCCCTGTTAGGCCTGCTCTCTGTCAGCAGCTGGGGACAGGGAAATATTGGCCCAAAGATCTACCCTCTCCCTTTGTTGTTGATCTTCTAGGTTGCTTCTAAATAAATATTGAGATTCTTTACTTCTACTCTTGATTGTAGTGGTGGTGAAGTCCTGAGTGGTTACAGAATAAAAACCAAGTGGAATCTGAAAGCTTTTGCAATGCCCTCAGCCTCCAAGGTTTTCCTGTGAGGCAGCAATCAGATCTCAGCAAGCCTGAGTCCTCAAAGTATCCAATCTATGGCAACTTTCAGAGCCGAGCACCTCACCTCTAAGCTCCAGGGCTCTAAGTGCACACATTGGTATTAAAGGTCTGGAGGTGGACACTCCACAGGCCACATTCACTTGGCTGCTGGCCCCTGAAAGAAGCAAAGGCTGCTTACCTAATTCCCAGGAGCAGTACATTCTCCTCCTCACTGAGATGCCTGTGCATGACCTGAGAACAACAGTCTTTAAACATTCTTCAGTGCATGCACCAGCATTTGTGACCCACTAGGCAAGATGCATGATTAAGCCAGTGTAGGTGCTGAGGATCACTGATCCAAGGTCTGAGTATCTTCTAGAGAAGTTCTACCTTAAATAATCCATACCACATTAATAAAGGCAATTCACAAATTTGGAATTACATATTCTTCTGTTAAATACTTTTGTCATCCTCAACTGCCAAATGTGGTATATAGCACCAGATTCTTAGAAACATCTTTTTACTTTAACTAGTTCTCCATTATTATCTACATTGAAATTTTAATACCCTAGATTAATTGCCTAAAATTACTCTTTAGATTTTAAAGAATGTAAGTTACAGTCCAGAAAGCAAGATATCTTAAAGCAGAGGCAGTTTTTTTTTTTGTTGTTGTTGTTTTGTTTTTTAATTCCCCATCCAATGCTTGTTTAGAAGGGAGCACATTCCTAATTAATGAGAAGACAGATTTTATGCTACTTTTTTTAATGTCCAACCATCCCATCTGTCTCTAGAGCATTTGCATTCATGGAAGGAAGGTGTCCAGTACTCACTCGTATGTCCAACACAGCTGCATCAGCTCATACATCTCTCTTGGACACCCTGGAGGGCACCCCATCCTTTCTCCTTTCTCTAGCATAGCAGACACTTCACTTCCTTTCATTCCCTGAAAACATGCAAAATACACCTGAGCTTTTAAAACATACTGTACAGCAAAGCAAAACAAATAACCAATCCTCTCCTCAAAAATAGACAGACACAGAAGCGTATATAATGTATTATTTTGACCATATAAAGTACAAAAATAGGAGAATTTAATCTATGACTATAGAGGTCAGACGTGGTTACCATTGGAGCAAGACTTGTGATTTCAGTGGGATGAGGTGAGGAGTGTACTTTTGGAATTCTGTTCTGTTTCTGCACCTTTGGCTGGGTTCTTGGGTGCCATTAGTGAAAATTCATCCAGCTGTATCCTAAGAGTGATGTACTTGAACAAAAAGTCTAAAAAATATAAATTAGCTACAAATTTGATATTGTATGAAGTCATTTCTATTTCACTTCTAATTGGTGATGACTGATGTGTATATTTCATTCATATTTATATGTATAATGCATAATGGAAAAATGCATAATGTTCATTTAGTATCATACCTTTTTCAATTTGGAATAATGTGAAGTAATATTAATTGCTCTGTGTCAAAAAGTAGTACAAGATTCTGAACAGGTACAGATTTTATCATTTTCAGGTTCTTTTAAAGATAATCTGGGTGCCTATCTGTCCTAATGGCCATATAATTATGAAAAAAAAAAATACTAGTGACTCACTCGATATGGCTTCTGCCCATAGGAAAATGCTTCCCACATGAGCACGCCGAAGCTCCAGACATCACTCTTGCTGGAGAACTTGTAGTAGTTGATGCATTCTGGAGCATACCACTTCACCGGCCATTTCCCATGAGTCTGGGCCTGCAAGCAAAGCAAGTAAAATTGTTGTTATTGATGTTGCCATTCAGTTGATTCTGACTTCTAGTGACCTTATGTGTGCTGAGGAGAACTGCTCCATAGAGTTTTCAAGGCTCTGAAGTTTTAAAAGTAGATCACCACCACAGCAAAAGCAGTGATCAGAGGCCAATTTATAGCAATAAGTGCACACATCAAAAGAGAAGAAAGAGCCAAAATCAATACTTTAAACGAACATCTCCAACAATTAGAGAAAGAACAGCAAGAAAAGCCTACAGTCACCAGAAGGAAGGAAATAATC
>NW_006921823.1:4252799-4254434 GCF_000298275.1 Orycteropus afer afer | reverse complement strand
ATATATATATATAAACCTACAATTGAAGGAAAAGACAAATAACCCAATCAAAAAACTGGGCAAAGGACATGAACAAATAATTCACCAAAGAGGATATTCAAATGGTGAACAGACTTGAGAAGATGCTCTATATCATCAGCCATCAGAGAAATGCAAATTCAAACTACAATGAGATACTATTTTATTCCCACTAGGCTGGCTCAGATTAAGAAAAAAATAAACAGAAAATAACAAATATTGGAGGAAATATGTAGAAATTGGAACCCTCATTCATTGTTAGTGGGAATTTGAAATGGTACAATCATTGTAGAAAACACTCTGACAATTCCACAAAAATACCTAGAGGTAGAGCTGCCATGCTGTTGTTGCTATTGTTAGGTGCCATAGAGTTGCCAACTCATAATATTCTAATGTACAGCAAAACAAAATGTGGCCTGGTACTGCACCATGGCCCAGCAATTCTTCAACTAGGTATATAGCCTGGTTACACAATGGTTAAGTGCTAGGCTGCTAACAGAAAAGTCAATGATTTGAACCCATCAGCCAAGTCATGGAAGAAAGATGTAGCAGTCTGCTTCCATAAAGATTTATAGCCTTGGAACTCTATGGAGCAATTCTACTCTGTCCATAGGGTTGTTATGCATTAGGACTGACTTAACAGCAGTGGGTTTGGTTTCAGTATGTTCATTGCTGCAATATTCATAGTAGCAAAAAGATGGAATGAACCTCAGTGCTCATCAATGGCTGAACAGATAACTAAAATATGGTACATACATACAATGGATTACTATTCAACAATAAAGAAAAATGAGTTCCAAAAACATCTTGTAACATGTATGAATCTATTTTGCTATTATTTGAGCAAAATAATTCAATCACAATAAAACAAATATTTTATGTTCTCACTTTTATGAAATGACATGAACAAGCAAATACATAGAGACTAAAAAGGAGCTCTGGTAGTGTAGTGCCTAAGGCACCTGACTGCTAACCAGAAAGCTGGCAGTTCAAACCCACCAGTCATTCCTTGGAAGGAAGGTTGGACAATCTACTTCCGTAGTGATACTACCTTGGAAACCCAAGGAGGGATCGTTATGAGTCAGGTCTGACTCGATGGCAAACAACAACAACAACAATATTCATTAGTGGTTACCAGGGATAGGAGGTAGAGGAAGGGAATTCATTCTAGATAATAGGCACTTGTTATTGGTGATGGAACAGGTAATACCAAATGAAAATCAAGTTTACACAATGTAATGAAGATAAATGATGCCATTACTGTGGTAGCTTGTGTGTTGCTGTGATGTTGGAAACTATGCCACCAGTATTTCAAATACTTGCAGGGTCACTCACAGTAGGAAGGTTTCAGTGGAGCTTCTATACTAAGACAGACTAGGAAGTTGTTATGTTGTTAGGCGCTGTCAAGTCATTTCCAACTCATAGCGACCTTATGCACAGCAGAACAAAACACCACCCAATCCTGCACCAGCTCCATGATCCTTGCTATACTTGAGCCCATTGTCACAGCCACCTTGTCAATCCATCTTGTTGAAGGCCTTCCCCTCTTTCATTGACCCTCCACCTTACCAAGCATGACATCCTTCTCCAGGGAATGGTCCCTTCTGACAACATGAC
>NW_006921823.1:4250516-4252294 GCF_000298275.1 Orycteropus afer afer | reverse complement strand
CTCAAGTCATCCTCACTTTCAGCAAGCAAAGTTGTGTCGTCAGTGTATCACAGGTTGTTAATGATTCTTCCTCCAATCCTGATGCCATGTTTTTCTTCATATAGCCCAGCTTCTCAGACTATTTGCTCAACATATAGATTGAATAAGTATGGGGAAAGTATACAATCCTGAAACAGTCCCTTCTTGATTTTAAATCATGCAGTGTTCCCTTGTTGTGTTTGAACAACAGCTTCCTGATCAATGTACAGGTTCCTAGGAAGTAGGGCATGGCAATCTACTTCTGAGGGAAAAAAAAAAAAAGAAAAGAAAAAAAACTGGCCAGTGAAACAGTGGAGCATTGTCTGATATACTGTTGGGAGATGAACTCCACAGATTGGAAATCAATCAAAATACAACTGGGGAAGATCTGCCTTCTCAAAGTGGAGTTGATCTTACTGATATTGATGGAGTAAAGCTTTTGGGATTTCATTTGCTGATGTAGCATGACTCAAAATGAGAAGAAACAGCTGCAAACATCCCTTAATAAGACCATAGATTGGACAAAGTATGAGTCTAGGAAAATTGGAAGTCATCAAAAATGAAATGGAACATTTGAAGATAGATTACTAGGCATTAGTGAACTGAAATTGACTGGTATTGACCATTTTGAATCAGGAAATTATATGGTCTACTATGTCAGCAATGACAAATTGAAGAGGAATGGCATCACATTCATTGTCAAAATGAGCATTTCAAGATCTATCTTGAAGAATAATGCTGCTAGTAGTAGGATAACAGCCATACATCTACAAGTAAGACAAGTTTGTACAACTATTATTCAACTATGCATACCAACCACTAATGCTAAAGATAAAGAAATTAAGAAGATAAAGAAATTAAGATTTTTACCAACTTCTGCAGTCTGAAATTGATCCAGAATGCAATAAAAATGCATTAATAACTGATGACTGAAATGTGAAGGTTGGAAACAAAGAAGGATCACTTGTTGCAAAAGATGGCCTGGTGATAGAAACTGTACCAGAGATTGCATGATAGAATTTTACAAGACCAATGACTTACTCATTGGAAATAAATTTTTTCAACAACATAACAAGTGACTATACACATGAATCTCACTGGATGGAATACAGAGGAATCAAAGTGACTACATCTGTGGAAAGAGACAATGGAGAAACTCAGTGTTACTAGATAATAAAGCCACAGACTGACCAAGGAACAGACCATAAATCGCTTATATGCAAATCCAAGTTGAAGCAGAAGAAAATTAAAACAAATCTATGAGAGCAAAAATATGGCTGTAAGTGTATCCCACCTGAATTTAGAGACAATCTCAAGAACAGATTTGATGCACTGAATGATAATGACTGAAGAGCAGATGTGTTGTGGATGACCTCAAGGACATTATACACAAAGAGAGCAAAAGGTCATTAGAAAAAAAAAATAAAACAGAAAGAAAAGAAAAAATTAACGTCAGAAGAGACTGAAACTTGACCTGAATGTAGAGTAGCTAAAGTGAACAGAAGACATGATGAAATAAAAGAGCTGAATAGAAGATTTCAAAGGTAGGCTCTAGAAGACAAAGTATTATAATAAAATATGCTAAAACCAGGAGTTAAAAAACACAACTGGCATTTCTCAAGTTGAAAGAAATGAAGAGGGCAAGATGGCGGACGAGGCAGAAAAACTGCACAGACCCTCTTCAACAAAGAAAAGGGAAACCAATTAACACAGACACAGAAGATAATCCTGGACCCCCGAGCCTTGAAGGGAAGGATATA
>NW_006921823.1:4247689-4248156 GCF_000298275.1 Orycteropus afer afer | reverse complement strand
CAAAAGATGGAAACAACCTAGGTGTCCATCAACTGAGGAATGGATAACCAACTATGGTACATACACACAATGGAATACTATGCAATGCTGAAGAACAATGTAGAATCTGCAAAACACCACATAATGTGGATGGACTTGGAGGACATTATTCTGAGGGAAATTAGTCAATCACAAAAGGACAATTACTGTATTAGTCCATTGTTGTAAAAGTTAAGGAAAGGTTTATCTGTAGAAGGACATTTCCTTGTTGGTTACCAGGGGTGGGAGGGGAGGGGTGGGGAGGGAACGTGATTAGATAGATAGAGAGATAAGTATTGATTTGGGTGAAGAGAAGGTAAATGTACCAAATGTGAGTGACCAATATGGCAGCATTGAGGATGAGAAAGTCATAGAGAGGTACATAGGAGGTAAAGACAACAAATATGAACCCTTTTGCACATACAGTACTGTGTTGTCAGTGAAGGCAA
>NW_006921823.1:4244210-4247239 GCF_000298275.1 Orycteropus afer afer | reverse complement strand
GTGTTGCTGTACAGAAAGAGAATTTGCTCTGTAAACTTTCACCCAAATCACAATTTAATAATAATAATAAGAAGAAGAGAGATGAAGAGTTGCAGACTAGATAAGAAAACATGACCCATCAATATGCTGCCTACAAGAGACACACCTTAGAGACAAAGACAAAAATAGACTAAAAATCAAAGGTTAGAAAAAGATATATAAAGCAAATGGCAACTGAAAAGAGCAGGTGTGGCAATATTAATTCTGACAAAAACCACCATAAGAGACAAGGAAGGACATTATATAATGATTAAAGGATCGATTGAAGAAGAGAAGATAACAATAATAAATATCTATGCACCCAATGAAAGAGCCCCAAAATATAAAAATCAGACTTAACAGAACTGAAAAGACAAATAGATGACTCTAAAGTCATAGTAGGAGATTTTAATACACAACTTTCAATTATAGATAGAAAAAACTGGAAAGAAATTCAACAAAGATGCAGAAGAACTAAACAATACAATCCATCATCTTGACCTTATACACATCTACAGAGCACTTCACTCAACAACAGCACAATAGACATTCTTTTCCAGTGCACATGGAACATTCTCCAGGATAGACCATCTGTTAGGCCACAAAGCAAATCTCAATAAATTTAAAAACACTGAAATACTGCAAAGCATCTTCTCAGATCACAATGCTGTAAAATTAGAAATCAACAATAGGAAGATATACGGAAAAAGAGCAAACACATTGAAAGTGAATAACATCCTCCTCAAAAATGACTGAGTAATAGAAGAAATAAAATAAATAAATAAATAAATAAAATATTCCTTTACTCAAATGAGAATGAAAGCACAACAAACCAAAATCTCTGAGACATAGCAAAAGCAGTGATCAGAGGGCAATTTATAGCAATAAATGTACACATCAAAAAAGAAGAAAGAGCCAAAATCAACATCTTAACCCAACATCTCCAACAACTAGAAAAATAGCATCAAAAAAAGCCACAGTCACCAGATGGAAAGAAATAATAAAGATTCAAGCAGAAATAAACAACACAGAAAATATAAAGACAATAGAAAAAATCAACAGGACTAGAAGTTGGTTCTTTGAAAAGATTAATAAAATTGACAAACCACTGGCAAATTTAACAAAGGAAAAGAGGGAGAGAATACAAATAACACGAATAAGAAATGAATTGGGCGACACCACAACAAAACAAACAGAAATTAAAAGGATGACTTCAGGATACCTAATGCACTTGACTGCTAACCAGAAGGCTGGTGGTTCAAACCCCACCAGCTACCACCCAGAAGGAAGATTGGGCAATCTACTTCCGTAGTAATACCACCTTGGAAACCCAAGGAGGGGTCACTATGAGTCAGGTCCGACTCGACAGCACACAACAACAACAACAATGAAGAACTATACTCCAACAAATTCGAAAATCTAGAAGAATTGGACAGAGTTCGAAAACATACTACTTACCTAAACTAACAGAGGCTGAGGTGGAAAATTTAAACAGACCCATAACAAAAGAAGAAATTGAACAGGTCCTAAAAAAAATTACCAGCAACAAAAAAAGCCCAGGCCCAATGATTTCACTGGCGAATTCTACCAAACATTCAGAGAACTGACATCAATCCTGCTCAAACTATTCCACATCACAGAAAAGGATAGAATCCTCCCAAATTCATTTTATGAAGAAAACTTGACACATCATTTTATGAAGAAACCTTGACACAAAACCAGGCAAAGACATCACTAAAAGGAAAACTACAGACCAATATTCCTCATGAATACAGATGCAAAAATATTCAACAAAATACTAGCTGATAGACTCAAACAACATATAAAAAAAATATTTCATTATGACCAAGTGGGGTTCATATCAGGTATGTAAGGATAGTTCAACATTAGAAAAACAATCAACATCATCCATGACATTAATAAAACAAAGGAAAAGTACCACATGATCATATCAATCGATGCAGAAAAGACATTTGATAAAATCAAACACCCATTCCTGATAAAAAATCTCAGCAAAATAGGGACAGAAGGTACATTTGTCAACATAATAAAGGGTATATATGCAAAACCAACAACCATTATTCTCAATGGAGAGAGACTGAAACCATTCCTCTCATGAACAGGAACCAGACAAGGATGTATTGGAAGTCCTAGCCAGGCCAACAAGGCAAGAAAGGTAAATCAAAGGCATCCAAATTGGTAAGGAAGAAGTCAAACTATCCCTGTTTGCTGATAATATGATCCTATATCTAGAAAACCCAAGAAACTCAGTCAAAAATCTACTGGAACTAATTGAAAGTTCCAGCATTGTGGCAGGATGATGGATAACCAAACTGTGCTACATACACACAATAGAATATTATTCAACACTAAAGAATAATGTAGAATCCTCAAAACACTGCATAACAGGGATGAACTTGGAGGACATTATGCTGAATGAAATAAGTCAATCACAGAAGGACAAAAACATTATTAGTTCATTATTGCAAAAAGTCAAGGGAAGGTTTATATCTGGAAGAAAATTTTCTTTGTTGGTTACCAGGGGTGGGAGGGGAGGAGAGGAAACACTGCTAAAAAAAAAAAAAATGAATTGACCCATGTCACTTTAGTTTTATGTATTTCACTGTACATAAACTATAGTTCAATAAAATATATTTAAAAAAAACAAAATAAAAATAAATTGCCTTATATACATGTGAAAACTGGACAATAAGTAAGGAACACCAACAAAGGATTGATGCATTCGAATTATGGTGTTGGCCAAGAATACTGAATATACCATACCAAAGAACCAAACTGCCATCAAGTCAGATCCAACTCAGAAACCCCTCCTTGGGTTTCTGAGGCTAAGGAGCTTTGGTAGCATAATGGATAAAGCACTTGACTGCTAACCAGAAGGCTGGCAGTTCAAACCCACCGGCCACTCCTTGGAAGGAAGGTTGGGCAATCCTACTTCCGTAGTGATACTGCCTTGGAAACCCAAGGAGGGGTTGCTATGAGTCGGGGCCTAC
>NW_006921823.1:4241286-4244110 GCF_000298275.1 Orycteropus afer afer | reverse complement strand
CTGCTGTATGGAAAGTGAATTTGCTTTGTAAATCTTCACCCAAATCACAATTTAAAAAAAAAAAAAAAGGAAAGAAAAAAAAGAGAAAGAAATGAAGAAAAAATTCTAACCTTGAGTTACAATGTTTAAGGAGTCTGTTCTCAAAAAACTGAATGATGCAGGAAGCATTAAAAGGAGATAGAAGGAATATGCAGAGTACCTGTAACAAAAAGAATTGTTGATGTTTGTGGTAGTTAGTTCTGTCAACTTGACTGGGTCTGGTTTTGAGTGGCTGGGCAGCTGGGTGTAGCATTCCTCATGAGGACACTGGTAATCAACTCCATGGTGGAATGTACTCTGAGCAGCCTTAGGGATGTGGTCTGCTCCCAGTATATAAGGAGGAGCTTTAGGCATGGTCTGTAAATTTTGGCATGCTTGAATCATGAATGTAGCTGAGTCACTGTTCAGTAGCCTGCCACATGGTTTGCTGATCTTGGGACTCTTAATGGACTTGCATTATTGGCCTGTCATGTGGTTTGTAAATATTGGGACTGTGCCTTTTTACTTGTCAACCTTGGATGTGTTAGCTTCAGCATCCAGCAGCAAGTCAAGTTGGTGGATTCATAAACAAAATGAGCTCAGCCAGAAACTTATATGAAACAGAAATCAGCAACACCACAAAAAAGCATATAACAAAATGACAGCAAGAAATCATACTTGTTGATGATTACACTGAATGTCAATGGATTAAATGCACCACTCAAGAAATGGAGAGTTGTGGGGAAAGGTTCAAGATGGCAAAATACTCTTCCACAAAAAAAAAAGGGGTAACAATTAACGCAGATACAGAAGATAATCCTGGAGCCCTGAGCTTTGAAGGGAAGAATATAGAAGTGGACTAAACTCCAATTAGTAGAAGAACTTGCATGAAAATAACAAAAAAGGAGACATATGGAGCTGCAATCTGTCAGGGATCTTGACGGCACAGACAGCTTGGATATTGCCGAGTGGTATGTGGACCTGAGAATTAACCCAAAAAAATGGGCCAGCTAGCCAGGGGCCACATGGAGGGCTGCACTGGTGGCTGGTGAATAAAAGAGGAAGCAGCGAAGAGGAAGGTGGGCTGAGCTGTGGACTTTTGCCTGTCTGGAGGATGCAGCCATTTTGAATGCTTAAAAGCAGTTGGATGATTTTGAATATTTAAAGCAACAGCATTCTCCCAGATTCCAGGAACTTAAGAATAGGCTCCAAAGACAATGGTCCTGTAAGTTTATGTGTATTATCTGAATTCCCAGGTGTATAGTAGAGCTGACAAGGGGCAAGGTTGTAGTCAACCTTGCTTTTTCACAGCCAGCTACCTGGAGGGACCAAGTAGTTGAACCTGTGGGCCCTGGACCATAGTCCAGACATCAAGCTCAATTGGCATAACATACTACACAAAACATTGTTCCACATCCTACTTTGATGAGTAGTGACTGGGATCTCAAAAGCTTGCAAGCTGCCATCTAGATGCAACGATGGGCCTCTCCTCCTTCCTCCAGAGCAAAGAAGAATGAAGAAAACCAAACATTCATGGAAAACAATTAGTCCCAGCAACTGGTACATCATCTGATCTGCAGCCTATACGACTATGAGACCAGAAGAACTAGATGGTGCCTGGCTACCTGTGTCAGCCACTTGGTAGGAGATCCTGGATAGAGAAGGAGAACATCCTCTTGGTAAACGGAAGTGTGGCTATCCCTCACTTTTACCCACCTTCTGTGCTGGCCAGGAATTCCATCCAAGTCTGTGTGCTCAGAGGGAGCCTGGGTGCCCTGCCCCACCCTGCCCAGATTGTTTTTTTTTTTTTTTTAGTTTGTTTGTTGTTGTCTGTTTTAAAGTTAGTATTATTATCATTGTCCTTTTTATTATTGTTATTTATTCTTCCTTTCCCAGGTTCTAGTTTTCAACTTTTTCTCTCTTCCCTGTTCCTGGTTCCCATTTTTCTCTTTCTGGTGGTTAACCCATTCCTTGTTTTTCTTTTTGCATTTTTCTCATTTTTTTTCTTAATTATTCTCCTACTCTACCTTCTCTACCTTTTTTCTGTTATTGCTATCCCCCCAGATATTGAGGTTTTTTTGGTTATTCTTTTCTGTGTGTTTACACAGTGTGTTTTTTGTTCACTTGCTTTTTCTTTTTTGATGATTATTTGATTGTTATTTTTGTCTAACTGAGTGGGAGAGAGCAACAGTGCCCATACAACACAACTACACCTGCACCTCCTACAGCTTCACTTACTGAGTGAGAGCCACCACTTCCTTCTCCATCAACTGGCCAATGAAAAATGACCACCAAGAAGAGCCTTACTCACCTTTAACTTCTCTTCAAAAACAGTTAAGAGAGGTCTAAATACAACAATGTCACAATGTCTCGGAGAAAACAGACAATCACAGTCTACACAAAGAAGCAAGATAAAGTGGTAGAAACAAGGGAGCAGGATACAGACCCAGAAAACATCCCTGAGGAAGAAGCAACATTGGAACTCCCTGATGCGGAATTCAAAAGAATTATATTTAGGTATCTTCAAAAGATTGAGAGATAGATCAAGGAAAACACTGACAAAATTAAGGAAAACACAGACAAAACCCTAGAACACTT
This sequence comes from Orycteropus afer afer, assembly GCF_000298275.1. Lineage (NCBI taxonomy): Eukaryota > Metazoa > Chordata > Mammalia > Tubulidentata > Orycteropodidae > Orycteropus > Orycteropus afer. The sequence goes on along the minus strand of NW_006921823.1, from coordinate 4,241,494 downwards.
TTAGAAGAAAATACAAGAACAAAATGACAAAATAAATAAAAATTTAGAAATGGTACAAAATCTACAGATAGAAATACAGAAGAGTAATACTAAATTATCAGAACTAGATAACACATTGAAAAGGTAATGGAAGAGAATTGAATCAGTGGAAAAAAGAATTAAAGAGATTGAGACATACCTTGATACTTCACTGGAAAGGGATCAATCA
>NW_006921823.1:4238902-4240984 GCF_000298275.1 Orycteropus afer afer | reverse complement strand
AGGAAGTCCAACAAACCCCAAACAGGACAGACCCCAAAAGAAAATCACCAAGACATATCATCATCAAACTCATCAAAACCAAAGACAAAGAAAGTATCCTGAAAGCAGCACAGGAAAAATGAAAAGTTACATACAAAGGGCAACCAATAAGAATAAGCTCTGATTTTTTAGCAGAAACTATGCAAGCGAGAAGGCAACAGGATGGTATATATAAAACCCTGAAAGAGAAAAATTTCCAACCAAGAATTATATACCTGGCAAAATTGTCCCTCAAATATGATGATGAAATTAGGAAATTCCAGATAAGCAGAAATTAAGGGGATTTGTTAAAACCAGACCAATCTTACAAGAGATACTAAAGGAACTCCTTTGAACAGAGAACCAACAACTGACCATTAATACACAAGATGACATACCACAGAAACCAACATAGTTATGGATGTATCCAAAGTAAAATAAGTTACCAGATTGTAAACAGAAAACCAGAGACATCAACTGGCAAATGAGAACAACTACAAACCAAACAGAGGGGAAAAACAGTGTAGTTACAGAACTTCTAAATGGTGAGGAAGTCAAGAGATTTGCAAGATAGAATGGACTGTTCTAAATTTGGGGATAAAATTATAAATCACAGGTTAACCTCAAAGAAAAATTAGAAACCTTCATATCACAATATAAAAGAGGACAAGCACAAATATTTAGCAAATACTAAAACAATAGCAACAAAGGAAATGATAATATGATTCATAAACATAATGAATTCAGCACAGAAAATTATATGGAACGAAGAAACCAGGAACTCCATGAAAAAACACATAATAAAATGACAGCAACTTATTCATATTTCTCGATAATTACACTGAATGTTAGTGGATTAAATACACCCCTCAAGAGATGGAAAATTGCAGACTGGATAACAAAACATAACTCATCAGTATGTTGTCTACAGGATATCCATCTTAGAGAAAAAGACAAAAATAGATTAAAAATCAAAGGTTGGAAGATTTGTTAAGCAAATGGCAACCAAAAAAGAGCAGGAGTGGCGGTGTTAATTTCTGATCAAATTGACTTTAAGACAAAAACCAACAGAAGAGACAAGGAAGGACATTAAATGATGATTAAAGGATCAATTAAACAAGCAGGTATCACCATAATAAATATCTATGGATCCAGTGAAAAAGCCCCAAAATACATAAATTAGACTTTAAAAGAGTTGAAAAGGCAAATAGATGAATCCACAGGCATTGTAGGAGACTTTAATACACCACTTTCGATGAAAGACAGAATGGGAAAGAAACTCAACAAAGATGCAGAAGAGCTAAACAATACAATCTACCAACTTGACCTTATAGACATCTACAGAAAACTTCACTCAAAAACAGCACAATATACATTCTTTTCCAGTATACATGGAACATTCTCCATGATAGACCATATGTTAGGCCATAAAACAAGCCTTAATAATTTTAAAAACATTGAAATACTGCAAAGCATATTTTCAGATCATAATGCTATCAAACTAGAAATCAACAATGGTAAGATCAACAGATAAAGAGTAAACACATGGAAACTGAACAACACCCCCTTGAGAAAGACTGGGTAAGAGAGGAAATCAAAACTGAAATTCAAAATTCCTTGAATCAAACAAAAATGGAAACATAACATACCAAAATCTTTGGGACATAGCAAAAGCAGTGATCAGAGGACAATTTATAAGAAACCCTAAGAAATCTACATAAATGGAAGAACATACCATGCTCATAGATAGGAAGATTGGACATTCTGAAAATGTCAATACTACCCAAAGTAATTTATACATTCAACACAATCTCAATCCAGATTCCATCAGCATTCTTTAAAGATATGGAAAAAACAATCACTAATTTTATGTGGAAAGAAAAGAGACCTCGAACAAGCAAAGCACTATTGAAGAAGAAGAACAAAGTAGGTGGTCTCACACTCCTCGATCTCAAAACCTACTCTACAGCTATAGTAGTCAGAATAGTCTGGTACTGGTACAACCACAGACACATAGACCAGTGGAACAGAATTGAGAACCCAGTAATAGATCCATAGACCTAT
>NW_006921823.1:4229472-4233783 GCF_000298275.1 Orycteropus afer afer | reverse complement strand
AAACAAGAACTCTGGTAGCATAGTGCCTAAGGCACTTGACTGCTCACCAGAAGGCTGGTGGTTCAACCCCACCAGCCACTCCTTGGAAGGAAGGTTGGGCAATCCTACTTCCGTAGTGATACTGCCTTGGAAACCCAAGGAGGGGTTGCTATGAGTCGGGGCCTACTCGCCGGCACATAACAACAACAACAGCAACATCACTACAGAAGTAGATTGTCCAATCTTCCTTCTTAGAAGTGTCTGGTGGGTATGAACCGCTAGCCTTCTGGTTAACAGTTAGATGCCTAAGGCACTATGCCACCAGAGCTCCCGAAACTTAGCAATGACTATGAGGATGGTGAAGGACCATCCTTCCATTCTGTTGTTTACACAGTAGCTATGAGTTGGAACTGACTTGATGGCATCTAACAACAACATGTCTTATATAATTTAGCAACATTATCAGTCACTAAAAAATATATAAGATGGTATATGTGTATGTAGAAAATACATGTATAGTGTTTAAGTATGTATATGTAAGTATAAGGGAGCTCTGGTAGTGTAGTGCCTAAGGCACTTGACTGCTAACCAAGGCTGGTGGTTCAGACCCACCAGTCACTCCTCGGAAGGAAGATGGGGCAATCTACTTCCGTAGTGATACTGCCTCGGAAACCCAACTTGAGGGCACATAACAACAGCAACATGTGAGTATATATGTATGGATATGTAGGTTCACACTTGTGTGTATATACATATATGTGACTAAATGCATATACATTCATATACACAACAAAGCACATAGGAGGCACTGTTATGGATACTCTTTAGATATAACCAAACAGCATGCAGTATTGGTTTCCTGGGTTTGAAGGATTTGGACCACAGTCTTGTGGGACATCTCTTAATTAACACAATATAGTTCATAATATTTATGTTCTACATCCTTGTTTGGTAAGTAATGTCTGGGGTCTTAAAAGTATGTAAGTGGCCATCTAAGATACAATTGCTGGTCTCTACTTACCTGGAGCAAAAAAGAAAGGAAAGCAAAGATTCAAAGAAGAAACTAATCTATAGAAGTAATAGTCTACTTGATCCTTGATCTCATCTACCCTGAGACCAGAACTAGATGGTATCCTGCCACCACTACCAACCCTTCTAATCAACGCCAAAATAGTTGGACTCTTACAGAATGTGGGAGAATGTAGAACAGAACCTCAAATTCCTTAAAAAAAAAAAAAAAAAAAACCTTACTGGACTGGGTGACACTGGAGGGCTGCCTGACATTGCTGTCCTGAAATACTCTTCAAACCATGAACTGAAACTTGCCCCTGAGGTCACCTTTTAGTTAAATATCATATTGGCTCATAAAATAAAGATTAACATCCATGAATACTGTTTCTTTTTTTAAAAAATCATCTATATAAGACCAAGTTGTCAATAATTACTTTAAAACAAAGATGAGAACATAAGAGGACAGGGAAACTAGATTACAACAAGTTCACTTAAAATGTGAAATAAGAAATAGAATGATCAGGAAGGAAATACTTAGAATATTCGTGCATTGTGAAGAATATAACTGAAGTTACCAAACATATTGTATAGAAATTGTTGAATAGGAACCTAAACTGACATGTAAATCATAACTGAAGATAAAATGAAATATTAAAAATAAAATAAAATCCTGACCCACAATATGTGTATGTGTAGGTGTGGTCTGAATCTTAAAAATACATATGTGTGCGTGTGTTTGTCAGGTTCTGTCCAAATTACATGCATTTTTAAATCTTTTTTTCTCACACTTTACTTTGGCCATACACAGATGTATGTAGCAATAAAAGAGTCTAGATGTGAGATTGCTCACATGGCCTTCATTTACAAAGTAAGCCTGCATATTATTTCACCTTTATGCTCCAAGAAGTACTGGTGGGCTGTCCACATAAGTATATTTAACTATTACTGTACATTTGTCTACAGTGTTAAGTTAAGGCGTATGACATTGCCATAAAACTATTTGCTAGCATAATTTTTTAGAAATATTTAAAATTTTCCAATTTTCTAATTTGAAAAACAAGTGATGGTATGAAAAGATGAAAATTGTGCATAACAAAACTCTTTCTTTGGGGTTTGGGATTCAGGATGGTACATTGTTATGAGAAGTCTTGTTCCTTCCTATTGATGTTACTGTTTAATTTGTGTGAAGTCTCTTGAGGTGCAGGGAGGGACGTGACCAGCACTACATGGATCAGAAGGGGCAATATGCTGATGTCAGCTTGGAAACCATAAGGTGCCATGATCCTTCACCTTTAAATAACACAAGTGATTATACCTATGTCTCAATCATGTTATGTATTACTTTTAGATTTGATTTGAAAAGTTGTGAACAATATGGGCAAGTGTTTGTTCTGAATTTTAAGCTAATAAAAAGATAAACCTTAGAAAAAAGTAGAAAAAGCTTAAATAAGATGAAAAGCTAGTCCCTCTCTATCACCAACTCTTGGTCTTTCTTCACAGAGGCAGTCACTTTCAATAATTTTTCATGTATCCTTCCAAACAATCTATTTATAAGCATAAATAGGTGATAAATCATTTTTTATTTTGGTAATAAAATGAGGGCCATACTTTTTGCACTCACCTTTAAATTTTTCTTTTTATTTAATCATCTGTTGTGGACATATTTCTATATAAGTGCATGCAAATAAAGTCACCTTAAAAGCTTTGGCTTGCACTCTTTGAATAAATTCACCATGACTAGCTTAACCAGCCTCCTACTGAGAGGCCATTAGTTAATTTACATATTTTTGCCATTACAAATGCTATAATAAACATTACTGTTAGTGTTCATCTGTCCATGTATGTAGCTCTATTTGTAAAGAAATGCTAGATCAAAGGGTACTTGGGTTTACATTTTTGATGTTGTACAAATTCACTCTTTTATGCACAGTTCTCATTCACTTCCATAGCTAACATTTCTCTTTAATCATGTTTAACTCTTTACTCTTTCCCATATCACTTTGCTTTGTTTTGGAACGTATTACTATAGGTTATTTTGGAATAGATCTAAACTATATGCTGTGGAACTAGATGTTTATTAGATCTTCCATTAGAAAAGGTTCCATGGAATAATTAGGTTAAAAAATGTGGCAGACCAAAAACCTCTACTGAGACTCATAATGGAGACTGGCATGATAAGGGCTCTGACAAATCCTGGAGGAATGAAACTTGTTTAACCTACATTTTCCAAAGTAATTTAATGAAGAAATTCAATTTTTCTTCTTCTTTACATATTTTTTTAATGAACCATCAATTAATAGCTTGATTCTATAGAGTTCTATGAAACATAGTTTAGAAATACTGTTGTGAATAAATCTCAAAATGTGATATACTACAATATTTTTAATTTTTAAACAATAGAATCAAAGATTAATAAAATTTTTATATAGTTATTCTTAATACAAAAGTCACTTTTGAAACCCATTCTAATAAAATTAAAAAAAAAAAACCCATACATTTGCTTTTTAAATTCTTACAAGCTACTGTTCTTAAGATTAGCTAAATTTTTCCTACCTTATAGTAGTTTTCATCAGCACGAAGTGCTTTTGAAAGTCCAAAGTCACTGATTTTGGCATAATGTTGAGTAACCAGCAACACATTTCTTGCAGCCAGATCTCTGTGCACAAAATTGCACTCCTCCAAATATTTCATTCCCATAGAAACCTGATGAACCAGCTCTATTATGTTCTTATCCTTGACATGCCTGAAAGTTACAAATGTATCATTAATGACAGGGGCCAAACCAAAAAAACAAAAACAAAAAAACCTCCCTGCCTTCAAGTGGATTCTGACTCATAGTGACCCCCTTTGGTTTTCCAAGGTGGTAAATCTTTATGGAAGTAGATGGCCCCTTCTTCCTTCCACAGAGTGGCTGCTGGGTTTGAACCTTCAACCTCTGGTTAGCAGTCAAATGCCTTAGGCACTACACCACTAGAGCTCCTTAATGATAATGGGCAGTGGTCTGTTTTAGAACAACCAATCACACCCCCTATTCACACAGAAGGTGAATTCACTAATTTCCTACTTTTCTTATCAAAAAGAGTCACAAGTGCTAAAGAATGATCTTAACATCAGTTGTTCAAAACTGAATGCCATTCTCCTTTTCCTGTTCAATGGGTAAGATTTTCACGGGGTGCTTGGAATTTTAAGAAAAGCAGTATAATAGCTTATAGTCAGGTTTATGTTCCTATCATGGATCTAACACTCGATGACTAATAAAACCTACCCTAAATCTCAGTTTGGGAGCTCTGGTAGCATAGTGGCTAAAGCACTTGACTGCTA
>NW_006921823.1:4228855-4229372 GCF_000298275.1 Orycteropus afer afer | reverse complement strand
CAATAACAAAAAGACAAATAATCTAATTTAAAAATGGGCAGAACACATAAATGGACACTTCACCAAAGAGGATATTCAGGCAGCCAAAAAACATATGAAGAAATGCTCACGATCATTAGCCATTAGAAAGATGGAAACCAAAACAACAATGAGATTCCATCTTGCCCTAGCATTAGTAGCAAAGTTCAACAAGACAGAAAATAACAAATGCTGGTGAGGTTGCAGAGAGACTGGGACTCTCATATACTGCTGTATGATATAACCAGGAAAGCAGCATGGCGATTCCTTAAAAATGGAAATTAGAAATACCAATTGACCCAGCCATTCCATTACTAGGTATATATCCTAAAGAAATGAGAGCCAGGACAAGAACAGATATATGCACACCCATGTTCATCACAGCAATATTTACTATAGACAAAAGATGGGAACAACCTAGGTGTTCATCAACTGAAGAATAGATAACCAAACTATGGTACATATACACAATGGAATACTATGCAACCCTAAAGAATAA
>NW_006921823.1:4223975-4228358 GCF_000298275.1 Orycteropus afer afer | reverse complement strand
CGGAAGGAAGGTTGGGCAATCCTACTTCCGTAGTGATACTGCCTCGGAAACCCAAGGAGGGGTCGCTATGAGTCGGGGGCGACTTGACGGCAAATAACAACAACAAATCTCAGTTTTGTTTTTTTTTTAAATCTGTAAACTTGGGATAACAAACTTCCCTTCTATGGAGAGTATATTTGAGTAAAGTAGAAGCATAACATAGCAAATAGGAAGAGCTGTGTGTTACAAAATAGAACTACTCTGTATGATTTTCTTGGCTGTGATCTTTATAGAAATAGATCGCAAGGTTTTTCTTTGCAGCTCTGCTGGAAAGGTTCAAACTGTCAAACTTTAGCTTAGTAGTCTGACCCAGAGGCCACCCAGAGGGGCAAATATTATTATGTTTTATTCCATGTGAGTTCCTCCAGCCCTGCAATAGCTTTAGTTGAACACAGAATGATTATTCCATTGAAGATTGTAATCAATTAGGAGCTAATTGATATTTTCAGAAGCGATTAATCATTGGAGCTTGGAGGTATAGCTGTCAGTCAGATGTGTAAAACTGTTCTCTCTTACAAAGTATTTCTTTAAAAAGAGTGTGTTTTATTCAACCAGAAATAAATGAAGTTTTGATACATGCTATGACATGGATTAGTCTTGAAAACTTTATGTTGAGTGAAATTGGTCCGACAAAAGGACAAATATTGCATAATCACATTTATTAGAAATATCTAGAACAGGCAAATGCAGGGACCAAATTTCATTAGTGATTAGTGGGGGTAGGCAGGAGGGGGAAAGAGGGACATTGCTTAGGTAATGAAAAAAATTTGGAAACAGTGGTAATGGTTGTATAACATGATAATTCATGCACTGAATTGTACATGTAAAAATAGCTTAAATTTTTTTTTTTGTATATAATAAAACAATGATAAAAAAGGAGGAAGTATTTTTTTCCCTGTGTGAGGGGTATTTCTTGTCAAGATGTTATGAAGTTAAATCCGTCATTAGCCAAAACAAAGTGACTAAGGGATGAAAATGAAGACAAAATTGTGGGATTAGAATTTTTCTCTGAGTAATGAGTGAAGAGAGAATTTGATCCAAAGATGACATCTCTCCTGCTATCTGTGATATGCAGATGACACAACCATCCTTGCTGAAAGTGAAGACAACTTGAAGCCCCTACTGAAGAAGATCAAAGACTACAGCCTTCAATAAGGATTACACCTCAACATAAAGAAAATGAAAATTCTCATGACTGGACCAATAAGTAACATCATGGTAAATGGACAAAAGATTGAAGTTGTCAAAGATTTCATTTTACTTGGATCCACAATCAACACCTATGGGAACAACATATCCATGACTGTGGAGCAACATTGGGAAGAGGTGGGAAGCAGAGAAGGGAAGCAGAGGGACCCTGTCCCTCACAATCTCTTCTATGCCTTTAAGGGACAGTCAGAGTAAAGATACCTGTTCTGCTGCAGATATTTATTGAGGGGCCCGAGCTCTGCCATCTCCATCACCAGCATCCAAGACTCTGCCTCACAGATCCCAATCATACGCACAATGTAAGGGTTATCAAGCTGTTGCATGACGTTGGCTTCAGCTAACAGCTCATCCTTGAGAGCAGGGTCATTGGCTTCATTCTTCAGTATTTTCACAGCCACTGTTTTTACAACTCTGCAAAAGAAATCATAACACATAAGATGTTCAAAATGGCTCACTTTTATATAGTTATCTTCTGTGAGACATAATTTCTATGCAGAAAAGGTATAGAAATACCCTGCAACGGAATGAAAATGTGTCCTAAGGAGCCATGTAGTAAGTTAATAGTTTTCCAACTGTGTTCTCCCATTTTCTAGACATAAAGTAACACCCCATTATTTAAAAATAACAGGACTGGTGGTAGTGTTGTTAGGTACCATTAAGTTAGCTCCAACTCATAGTTACCCTATGTATAACAGAATGAAACACTACATGGCCTGTGCCATACTCACAATCTTTGCTATGCTTGAGCCTTTGTTGCAACCACCGGGTCAATTCATCCCATTGTGGGTCTTCCATTTTTTCACTGACCCTCTATTTTACCAAGCATGATATCCTTCTCCAGGGAATGGTCCCTTCTGACAACATAACCAAGGTAGGTGAGATAAAGTCTGGCCATTCTCACATCCAAAGAGCATTCTAGCTGCACTTCTTCCAGGACAGATTTGTTTGTTCTTCTGGCAGTCTATGGTGGTATTTCCATGTTATTCTTTGCTAACACTAAAATTCAAAGACATCAACTCTTCTTCACTCTTCCTTATTCATTGTCCAGCTTTCACATGCATATAAGGTGATTGAAAATGCCATGCCTTGGGTTAGGCAAACCTAACTCTTCAAAGTGTTATCTTTGCTCTGTAACACACAAAAGAAGTCCCTTGTAGTATATTTGCCCAGCACAATATGACGTCTGATTTCTTGACTGCTGCTCCCATGGGTGTTGACTGTGGATCCAAGTAAAACAAAATCTTTGACAACTTCAATCTTTTCTCCATTTATCATGATGTTACTTATTGGTCCAGTTGTGAGGATTTTCATTTTCTTTATGTTGCAGTGTAATCCTTATTGAAGGCTATAGTCTTTGATCTTCATCAGCAGGGGCTTCAAGGAAGGTTGTGTCATCTGCATATCACAGATTGTTAATGAGTATTCCTCCAATCCAGATGCTGCATTCTTCCTCATGTAGTACAGCTTCTCAGATTATTTGCTCAGTATACAGATTGAATAAATATAATGAAAGGATACAACCTTGATGAACACCTTTCCTGATTTAAAACCATGCAGTATCCCCTTGTTCTGAACAACTGCCTCTTGGTCTATGTACAGGTCCTTCAAGAGGACAATTAAGTGTTCTAGAATTCCCTTTATTCACAATGTTATACATAATTTGTTACGATGCACACAGTCAAATGCCTTTTCATAGTCAATAAAACACAGATAAACATCTTGCTAGTATTCTTTGCTATTAGCCGAGATCCATCTAACATCAGAAATGATACCCCTCATTCCATGTCCATTCTGAATCTAGCTTGAATACTTGGCAGTTCCATGTTTATGTACTTCTACAACCATTTTTTCAATTATTTTCAGCAAAATTTTACTGGTATGAGATATTAATGATATTGTTCAATGATTTCCATATTCTCTCAGTCACTTTTCTTTGTAATGGACACACATACAGATCTCTTCAAGTTGGCTGGCCAAGTAGCTGTCTTCCAAATTTTTTGGCATAGATGAATGAGCACTTTCAGCATTGTGTCCACTTACTGAAACAACTGAATTGTTTCCATCAGTTACTGAAGTCTTTTTTTTCTTCTTCTTTTGCCAATTCCTTCAGTACAGCTTGGACTTCTTCCTTCAAAACCATCAGTTCTTGCTCATATGCTACTTCCTGAAACAGTTGAATATTGACCAATTCTTTTTGGTATGATGACTTTGTGTGTTCCTTCTATCTTCTTTTGAGGCTTTCTGAGTTGTTCAATAATTTGTGCATAGAATCCTATTGTAACTAAAGGCTTGTATTTTTTTTCCTCAATTCTTTCAACTTGAGAAATGCTGAGTGTGTTCTTCCTTTTGATTTTCTAACTCAAGATCTTTGCATATTTCATTATAATAATTTACTTTGTCTTCAGTGAGACAAAATATGACCTTGAGTATATCAAACCAGAATATAGAGACCATCTGAAAAACAGATTTGTTGCATTGAACACCAATGACTGAAGACTAGACAAGTTGTTGGAAGACATCAATACCATCATACATAAAGAAAGCAAAAGGTCATTAAAAATCAGGAAGGAAAGAAAAGACCAAATTGATGTCTGACGAACCTCTGAACCTTGCTCTTGAATGGAGAGTAACTGAAATGAACAGAAGAACGATGATGTAAAAGAGCTGAACATAAAATTTCAAAAGGTGGCTTGAGAAGACAAAGTGAATAAGGTTAGTTGTTGTTGTTGTTGTTATGTGCATCGAGTTGGACCCGACTCATAGCAACCCCTCCTTGGGTTTCCGAGGCAGCATCACTATGGGAGAAGATTGCCCAACCTTCCTTCCGAGGAGTGGTTGATGGGTTTGAACTGCCAGCCTTCTGGTGAGCAGTCAAGTGCCAGTTAGGAGTAATAATATTTGCATGGTAGAAGTATGTTTTTATTTTCTTCTGTTTTTCTTTGTTTCTATTTTCTAATCTTCTAAAAGTCACATGTATTACTACTTTAAAAAAAAAAAATTATTGTGATTTGGGTGAAAGTTTACGGGGCAAATTCCTTTTTCATCCAGTAGTTGACATACACTTTGTCTCATGGCATTGACTGCAATTTCCCACAATGCAACAGCTCTCCTCCCACTTCCTCCCCATAGTTACCT
>NW_006921823.1:4213428-4217599 GCF_000298275.1 Orycteropus afer afer | reverse complement strand
AATCTTATTATTTATTTTCTTCTGGTGACTGTAGGCTTTTCTTGTTGTTCTTTTTCTAATAGTTGGGGATGTTGATTTAAGCTGTTGATTTAGACTCTTTCTTCCTTTTTGATTTATGCATTTATTGTTATAAATTGGCCTCTGATCACTGCTTTTTCTAGGTCCCAAAGATTTTGGTATGTTGTGTTTTCATTCTCATTTGAGTCAAGGAATTTTTTATTTTCATTTTTTTATAACTTCTGTTACCCAGTCACTCTTAAGGAGGGTGTTGTTCAGTTTCTATGTCTTTGCTCTTTTTCTGTTGATCATCCTGTTGTTGATTTCTGAGTTCATAGCATTGTGATTCGAGAACATATTTTGCAGTATTTCAATGCTTTTAAAATTATTAAGGCTTGCTTTATGGCCTAATATATGGCCTAACATGGAGAATATTCCATGTACACTGGAAAAGAATATATATTGTGCTATTGTTGGATGAAGTTTTCTGTAGATGTCTATATGGTCAAGCTGGTGCATTGTATTATTAGGTTCTTCTGAGTCTTTGTTCAGTTTCTTTCCAGTTCTATCTTTCATTGAAAGTGGTATATTAAAGAGATTAAAAATGGAGTCTTGTCAGTAATCACCACACTATTTCCCTCTAGCACCTTAGTGCTTGAAAAACTAGGTATAGTAGTTTGAATTAGGGATTTTGCTGCTGTGAAGATGGCTGAGTTGGAGTGCACCAAACTCAGAGGAGTAGAATTAGAAGAAAGGCACAAGGGAAAAAACAAAAGAAGATTTATCCTGTGGAGCACAGACAGGCAGCTGAGAAAGGCCATTAGAGACTTCCCTGGGGGGGTGACCAGCAGGTGAGAATGCCCATCTGAGACCTCCCTGAGTGAAGGTGGAAGACACACCATACTAGTATACTAGCAACCACACCAGCATACCAGCTACCTTCCCAAAGATCTACCTTCAGCACCTGATTTTATCAGTAACTTGGGTCGGCTAAGTGCAAATGGGCACATCCAGTACCACTGAAATCCAAGCATAGAGTCCATTGGTGCTCCAGGAGGGTGGGCTCACTGCCCCCTCAGTGGGTCACTGAAAAGGCTTGAGTCAGCTTAGTGGTACTGAGAGGTCTGTGCTTGACTTTATTACTAATATTGGGATCACAGATTAATAGCAGGCACTCTCCCGACCCCAGCACAGCTGAAACCGAGAGCATCTATGGTGCTGCAGGTGGACGGACTCAAAGAGGAAATCTGGAGCCAATCATGGTCTGGGTGTGTTGGGCCAGTGCCATGGGCAAGTGGGGCTGAAGAAAGAAAACCCACAGTGGATCGTGGAGCCAGGAAGTTGCCTTGGGTTGGCTTTTTGGCACCGAGGGGCCTCAGGAGTGGAGTTTTTGTGTGTGACTGAGCCTGGTGGAAAGTAGTGACCCCCTAACAACTGGAGTCTTTGCTGAAATTGAGCTGCAGGCCTGTAAACATCATCAGTAGCAGCCTGCTCAAAGCCCACTCCAAGAAACTGCCCCTAACAACAGCAAGCTTTCCTTTTTCCACTCCAACTTCTCCACCAGTAACTTCACTCGTTCAATAGAAGAAACCACATTCAGCCAACATAAAACCTCCTGGTTCAAACACTAAACCCTCCTTATGACAAACAGAAACCCATATCCACATTCCACACAGTGATTCCACCATCACAAAGAAAACTGCAGAGTGACTCAGTATACCTGAATTAATAACTAAATAAAATAAAATACACCAGGTTCACCTTTTCAAAATATTAAACCATAAAACCAAGAAAAAACAAATCAATATGTAACCAACAGTTAAAGACAATCTCAAAATGTTTAGGAAACACCAGGCAACCTCAAATCAAACAAAAAAACAGGACAAAGCATTAGAAGTAAACCCACAAACAAAGGTCTTATTAAACATTGAGGAAGAGGAGGCAATAAAATTGCCCGAGAAGGAATTTAGAAGATATGTTTATAGAGCTATACAAGAGCCTAAGGAAACCCCAAACAGAAACAAGGAGAACACAGACAGTTCCCTGGAAGAACTCAGGAAAATCATTCAAGAACAAAATAATAAGAACTCATACAAAAACAGCAGTTAGAAATGCAGAAGATGAGTACCAAAATGACAGAATTACACAACATAGGAGAAGCACAAAAGAGTAGGTTAGAACTGGCTGAAGAATGCATATCCCAATGAGAAGACAAATGCCTAGACACTAGCCTGTATGAAGAAAAATCAGAACAAACATTTATGAGAAATGAAGAGACCTAAGAATTATATGTGATGACATGAGAGAAAACAACATAAGACTCATTGGAATTCCAAAACAAAAAGAGGAGAAAAAGACCACTGAGAAAATTGTGGAAGACCTGCTAACACAAAACTTCCCCCATATCATGAAGGAAGAAAATATATTTGTCCAAGAAGCTCATAGACTCCACACAAGATAGATCCCAAGAGAAAAACACCAAGGTGTATTATAATCAAACTCTCCCAAACCAAAGACAAAGAAAAAATTTTGAGAGCTGCCTGGGACAAAAGAAATATTACTTATAATAATCAAAGTTACGCTGAGCTCTGATTACTAAGCAGAAACCATTCAGGCAAAAGGGGAATGGGATGACATATATAAAACACTGAAGGAAAAGAATTTCCAACCAAGAATCCTATATCCAGCCAGATTATCCATCAAATATGAGGGTGAAATCAAGGCATTCTCAAACAAACAGAAATTAAGGGATAAAAGAAATGCTTAAGGAAGTCCTTCCAATAGAGAACCCACAACAGAGATCAACAAAACCAGGATACATGGCATCAAAACTAAAACCAAATCAGAAATAGATATTCAAAATAAGACCATAAAACATTGTACCTTAAAAACCAAGGAAGTCAATCAGCACACAACAACAGCAACTAACCTATCAGAGGGAATAATACTTCTAGGTACAAACTTTCAAATGGAGAGGAAAACAGGACAATGTTTTCACAGTATGCTCTGTTCTAAAAATGTAGAGACAAGAATATACTCCAAGGTAACCACAGTGAAAAGTAACAATCCTTCTAATCAAATCCAGAAGGAAGGAAAACATATGGGCTTAATAAGCACAAAACCAACTATAAAGAAGAAAAGGGAGAAAGCATTAGCCAACAAGCTGAACTCAGCACAGAAAAGTATATGGACCAAAGAAATACCAACATCATGACAAAAAAACAGAATAGAATGGCAGCAATAAATTCATACCTATCACTAATTACACTCAATGTGATTGGACAAAATGCACCAATCAAGAGAAAGAGAGTGGCAGACTGAATAAGAAAAGAAGACCCATTGATATGGTGCTTACAAGACACACACCTTAGACACAAATATAAAAGCAAATGAACAGTTAAGGGATGGAAAAAAATATACCAAGCCAATGGAAACCAAAAAAGAGCAAGAGTAGCAATATTGATTTCTGATAAAATAGACATTAAGGTGAAAAACATCATAAGAGATAAGGAGCGACGTTACATGATGCTGAAAGGGTCAATTGACAAAAATGACAGTACAATAATAAGTATTTATGCACCCAATGAAAGTGCTCTAATATACATGAAGCAAATACTAACTGAATCAAAAGGGATAATAGACAACTTTACAATAGTAGTAGCAGACTTTAACACACCACTTTCAAAGAGGGACAGGTCGAGAGGAAAAAAACTCAACAAGGATACAGAAGAACCTCAACAGTACAATCAACCACCTCGACTTCATAGACAAATACAGAGCATTTCAACCAACAAAAGCACAATTCACATTCTTTTCCAGTGCACATGGATCCTTCTTCAGAATAGACAATATGTTAGGACATAAAACAAGCCTCAATAAGTTCAAAAGCATTGAAATACTGCAAAGCATCTTCTCAGACCATTACGCTAAAAAAATAGAAATTAATAATAGGAAGAGCAAGGAAAGCATCAGATATATGGATGCTGAACAACTCACTGCTCAAAAACTACTGGGTAACAGAAGAGATAAAATCTGAAATAAAAAATTCCTAGAAACAAATGACAATGAAGATACATCATACCAAAAACTATGGGACACAGTGAAAGAAGTATTCAGAGGACAGTTTATAGCAATAAATGCATACATCAAAAAAGAGGAAAGAAACAAAATCAAC
>NW_006921823.1:4212372-4213328 GCF_000298275.1 Orycteropus afer afer | reverse complement strand
TAATATAAGTTGAGGAATGCATGGTGTAGCAGTCCCTTGAATGAATTGTTTTCATGTGTCTTTGGTTTTCTTCATTCTTCTTTGCTCTGGATAAGAAGAGACCCATCATTGCATCTAGATGGCCGCTTGCAAGCTCTTAAGAACTCAGACACTACTCTTCAAAGTAGGATGTGTAACAATATTTTTGTGTAGTATGTTATGCCAATTGAGCTTGATGTCCACTGCAACCACAGTCCAAGCCCAGAGGTCTAACTACTCACTCCCTCTGGGTAGCTGGCTGTGGCCAAGAAGTGACTACAACCTTGTCCCTTGTCAGCTCTACTACATACTTGGAAATTTTTACAGAACATACAAATACACTTGTAGAAACATTGTCTGTCAACCCTATAACAGTCATGGGCACACTCCCACCTACACAGACATACTAATCATTCAGCTTGTTCACCCAAATACTGACAATGCAGTACTGTATGTGCAAAAGGGTTCATCTTTGTTGTCTGCACCACTCACACACCCCTCTATGTCTTCCTCTTCCTCAATGCCACCATGTTGATTATGCACATTTAGTACATTGCCCTTCCCTTTACCCAAATCAGTACTTATCTCTACATATCTACCAGTGTTCCTTTCACTTCCCTCCCACTCCTGGTAACCAGAAGAAAATTTCCTTCCATATACAAACCTTTCCTTCACTTCTTACAATAATGGACTAATACAACATTTGTCCTTCTGTGATTGACTTATTTCACTCAGCGTAATGTCCTCCAAGTTCATCCACATTATGTGGTGTTTTGCAGATTCTACATTATTATTTAGAGTTGCATACTATTCCATTGTGTGTATGTACCATAGGGAGCTCTCGTAGCATAGTGGCTAAAGCACTTGACTGCTAACCAGAAGGCTGGCGGTTCAAACCTACCAGCCACTCCTTGGAAGGAAGGTTGGGCAATCCTACT
>NW_006921823.1:4210531-4212212 GCF_000298275.1 Orycteropus afer afer | reverse complement strand
ACTCGACGGCACATAACAACAACAACAACAACATTGTAAATGGTATTCATTTCTTTCTTTTTTTCAGCAAACTCTTTGCTGGGGTAGAGGAATCCAACTGACTTTTGGATGTTGATCTTGTTCTGCCACTATGCTAAATCTCTCAATTAAATCCAGTAGTTTTTTTTTTTTTTTTTTTTTTACTGAGTTCCTTGGGTTTTCTATGTATGGTATCATATCATCAGCAAATATGGATAGTTTAACTTCTTCCTTACCAATTTGGATGCCTTTGATTTCCCTTTCTTGTCTTATTGCCCTGACTAGGACTTCCAATACAATGTTGAATAGAAGTGGTGATAGAGCACATCCTTGTCCAGTTCCTGTTCACAAGAGGCAATGGTTTCAGTCTTTCTCCATTGAGAATAATGTTGGGTGCTGGTTTTGCATATATTCCTTTTATTATGTTGAGGAATATCCCTTCTATTCCTTTTTTTTATCAGGAATAGGTGTTACATTTTATCAAATGCCTTTTCTGCATCAATTGATATCATTATGTGTTTTTTTCTTTGTTTTATTTACATGATGGATGATGTTGATTGTGTTTCTAATGTTGAATCATTTTTGCATACTTGATATGAAGCCTACTTGCTCATAATATATCATATTTTTGATATATTGTTGGAGTCTATTGGCTAGGATTTTGTTGAATGTTTTTGCATCTATATTCATAAGGGATATTGGTCTGTAGTTTTCCTTTTTAGTGGTACCTTAGCCTGGTTTTAGTATTGAGGTTATGCTTGCTTCATAAAATGAATTTGGTAGGAGGCTATCCTTTTCTATGTTCTGGAATAGTTTCAGTAGGGTTGGTGTCCCTGGTTCCCTGAACATTTGGTAGATTTCTCTGGTGAAACCATCTAGGCCAGGCCTTTTTTTGTTGGTAATTTTTTGAATATTTGTTCACTTTCTTCATTTGTTATGGGTTTGTTCAACTTTTTCACCTCACTCTGTATTACTTTAGGTAAGTAGTGTGTTTCTAGAAATATGTCCATTTCTTCTAGATTTTCAAGTTTGTTGCAGTAAAGTTCTTCATAGCATCCTGATATTATCTCTTTTTTTTTAATTTTAGTTGATTCTGTTTTTATGTTGCCTAATTCATTTTTTATTCATGTTATTTGTATTCTCTCCCACTTTTCCTTTGTTAGATTTGTCAGTGGTTTATCAGTTTTATTAATTTAAAAAAAAACAAACAACTTCTAGTTTGTTGATTATTTCTTTGTTGTTGTTGTTAAGTGCCGTTGAGTTGTTACCGACTCATAGCGACTCCATGTGCAGCAGAACGAAACACTGCCCAATCCTGCGCCAGCCCCACAATCCCTGCTATACTTGAGCCCATCATCGCAGCCACTGTGTCAATCCATCTTGTTGAAGGCCTCCCCCTCTTTCATCGACATTGCACCCTACCAAGCATGACATCCTTCTCCAGGGAATGGTCCCTTCTTACAACATGACCAAAATAGGTGTGTGATAGTTGAAGATGTGTCAACTTGGCTGGACTTCACTTGTGAGTGGTGGTTCCCATGATGGATCACATGACTGCGTCCTAAGCGGCCGGTCAGTCTAGGGGGAGTTTCCCCAGGGGTGTGGCCTACCTGTAACACTATCCCAGGAACAAACTGGAAAAACGGCATTCCAGATATATGCT
>NW_006921823.1:4202896-4203506 GCF_000298275.1 Orycteropus afer afer | reverse complement strand
CGAGGAGTGGCTGGTGGGTTTGAACTGCCAGCCTTCTGGTGAGCAGTCAAGTGCCTTAGGCACTATGCTACCAGAGCTCCTTGTTCATGGATAGGTGGACTAAATAGTGAAAATGTCAATACTACCTAAAACAATCTATACATTTAATGCAATCCCAATCCAGATTTCAACAAAATTTTTTAAGGACATGGAAAAACTAATTACTAATTTCATATGGAAAGAGACCTTGAATAAGAAGAGCACTTCTTAAGAAGAAAAACAAAGTGGGAGGTCTCACACTCCCAGATCTTAAGAACTACTATACAGCCACAGTAGTCAATACAGCATGGTATTGATACAATGATAGACAGAAAGACCAATGGAACAGAATCGAAAGTCCAGATATAGACTCATCCATCTATGGATAACTGATCTTTGACAAATGTCCAAAGCCCATTAAATGGGTAAGAGACAGCCTCTTTAACAAATGGTGCTGACAAAACTGTATATACACCTGTAGAAAAATGAAACAAGAGCCATACCTCTCCCCATACACAAAAACAAACTCAAGCTGGATCAAAGACTTAAATGTAAAACCCAAAACTATAAAATTCATCAAAGATAAAATAGG
>NW_006921823.1:4187310-4202496 GCF_000298275.1 Orycteropus afer afer | reverse complement strand
CCCAGCAATGATAGCAAAGTTCAACAGGTCAGAAAGTAACAAATGCTGGCGAGGTTGTGGAGATATTGGAACTCTTGTGCCCTGCTGGTGGGATTGTAAAATGGTACAACCATTGTGGCAAACAGTATGGCATTTCCTTAAAAAACTGAAAATAGAAGTACCATTTGACCCAGCAATTCCATTACTAGGAATATATCCTAAAAAGGTAAGAGTGCACAAACAGACATATGTACACATATGTTCATCACAGCACACAATTCACCATAGCAAGAGATGGAAACAACCTAAATGCCCATCAATGGATGAGTGGATAACCAAAATATGGATATCCACACAATGGAATATATTAAAGAACAATGAGGGATACATGAATCATCTCACAATGTGGATGGACCTGGAGGACATTATGCTGAGTGAAATAAGTCAATCACAGAAGGACAAGGACTGTATGAGCCCATTACTGTAAAAGACAGAGACAGGTTTGCTTGGGAAAGGGAACTCACTTAGTAGGTTACCAGGATGGGGAGGGAAGGGGAGGTATTAATTTCAGGCTAGTTGGGGTCTACACTCTGACATGGGTAGTGGGAGGGATACACAGGAAGGATT
Organism: Orycteropus afer afer; assembly: GCF_000298275.1. Classification (NCBI taxonomy): domain Eukaryota; kingdom Metazoa; phylum Chordata; class Mammalia; order Tubulidentata; family Orycteropodidae; genus Orycteropus; species Orycteropus afer. Next base: position 4,201,890 of record NW_006921823.1, on the reverse strand, counting down.
TATGACCACCATGATAACATTAGGAAATGGGAGGACACTGAATTGTGTACATAAGAGATAGATGACAGATGCTAATACCAACCAATGTGTCCACAATACTGCATTGCCATTAACACCAAACACAAGCCTACACAGGTAAACACATAAACACCTGACATGATCAAATGGGGGTCAGTGAACAGAAGTATACTCTAGACCAAGGATAGATTCAGCTGAGGCTAATCTTGCACAGACACCAGTGATACAAAATACCTGCAGTCCTTACAGAAACAATAGAAAACAGACACAGAGTAATCCCTCACAGACAACCAGACACAATGGGAAAGAGATCCAAAAGATCTACAGTCTCAGGACCATAGTATTGGGGGACTCTAGACTAAATTGGCACAACAAAATACATGAAAGTGTTGCTCCACATCCTACATTGGTGAGTAGTGACTGGGGTCTTAAAAGCTTTCAAGCGGCCATCTAAGGCACAGCTAACAGTCTCCTAGCATTGGAAGTGAAGAAGAATGAAAAAAAAAATGGCATTTAGAAGCAATCAGTCCTAGGGCACAATGGCCCTCAAGATCAGAAAAACTAAATGGTGCCCGGCTACCAATGCCAACCACTCAGGAAAGGATCAAATCTGGAGATCCTGGATAGAGTGGGAGGGAAAACATGGAACATAATCCAAAAACTCAATAATGACCAGAATTACTGCTGAGATGAAATCTGGCTAGACTCCCAATACTATGGCCCTGGAATACATTCTGTGCCTGGAATAAAACATATCCCCAGGGGTGGGCTCTCAGCCCAATAGCTAACAAGATGTACACACAGACCGCTCAATCCATGAAGATGCCCCTACATACTCTATGGTAATACATCCCTTAGAGCAATAGACCATGGGACACCAGAGGACCAACATTCAAATTGAGGAAATGCAGGACTAACAGGAGTGCATAAATATGAGGGGCATAGGGGGAGGGTTACAGGGTAGGGAGGGAAGGAGACTGGGTTAGGTGTGGACATGGTGAATGGGAAATGAAACTAAATGTATGCATTACATTGAATGTAAAACAAGCTCTTAAAATAAAAAAACGGAAAAAAAATTATGTGGTATATTAAAGTTTCCTACTATGACTGTGGAGTCATCTATTTGTCTTTCCAATTCTGTTAAACTCTGATTTATGTATTTTGGGGCTCTTTCATTAAGCCAATAGATATTTATTATCATTATAACATTTTGTTCGATTGATCCTTTAATTATTATAAATCTCCTTCCTTATTTCTTATGATGGTTTTTATCGTAAAGTCAATTTTATCAGAAATTAATATTACCACTCCTGCTCTTTTCTGGTTGCAATTTGCTTGATACATCTTTTTCCAACCTTTGATTTTTAGTCTATATTGGTCTTTGTGTCTAAGGTATGTCTCTTGTAGACAGCATACTGATTGGTTATGTTTTCTTATCCAAACTGCAACTCTCCGACTCTTAAGTGGTGCATTTAATCCAGTGACATTCAGTATAATTTTCGACAGGCATGAATTTGTTGCTCTCATTTTGTTATGTGTTTTTTCGTGGTGTTCCTGTTTTTTTTTGTTCCATATAATTTTCTGTGCTGAGCTCATTTTGTTTATGAATTGTGTTATAATTTCCTTTGTTGCAGTTATTTTAGTATTTGCTAAATATTTGTGCTTGTCCTTTTTTTTTACAGTAAAGGTTTATCATTTTTCTTTGAGGTTATCCTGTGATTTATAATTTTCTCCTGAATTCAGAACAGTCCACTGTATCTTGCAACTCTCTTGACTTCCTCACCATTTAGAAGTTCTGTAACTACACCATTTTTTTTTTTTTAACCTCTTTTTGGTTTGTAGTTGTCTTCACTATGATTCCCTGCTTATAATCTTGTAAACCTATTTTACTTTGGATACTTCCATAACTGGGTTGGTTTCTGGGTTATGTCCTCATGTGTATTAATGGTCAGTTGTTGTTTGCTATTATTGGTTTTCTGTCCAAAGGACTCCTTTTAGTAGCTCTTGTAAGGTTGGTCTGTTTTTAACAAAGTCTCTTTAATTTCTGCTTATCTGGAAATCTCCTAATTTCACCATCATATTTGAGGGACAGGTTTGCTGGGTATATAATTCTTGGTTGGAAATTTTTCTCTTTCAGTATTTTATACATACCGTCCCATTGCCTTCTCACTTGCATGTTTTTGCTGAGAAATCAGAGCTTAGTCTTATTGGTTGCCCTTTATAGGTAACTCTTCATTTTTCCCATGCTGCTTTCAGGATTCTTTCTTTGTGTTTGGTTTTGGTGAGTTTGATAATGATATGTCTTGGTGAATTTCTTTTGGGGTCTATCCTGTTGGGTATTCATTGGACTACCTGAATGGATATATTCTCATCTCTCATCATATCAGGGAAATTCTCTTCCAACAAATCTTGGGCAATTTTCTCAGTGGTTTTTCTCGTCTTGTTCTGGAATTCCAATTACATGTAGATTATTCTTTTTGATGATATACCACATGAACCTTAGGCTTTCTTCATTTTGTTTTGATCTTCTTTCTGATTGATTCCTTTCCAAAGTAGTATTCAATCTCATTAATTCTGTCTTCCATTGACTTGATTCTACTCCTTTGCCCTTGCAATGTGTGATCTTTTTCTGAAAATTTAGTATTAATCTTTTGGATTTCTATCTGTAGATTTTGTATGATTTCTAATTTTTCATTTATTTTATCATTTTGTTCTTGCATTTTCTTCTGAATTTGTTCTAGGGTTTTGTCTGTGTTTTCCTTAATTTTGTCAGTGTTTTCCTTGACCTGTCTCTCAAACCTTTGAGGATACCTAAGTATAATTCTTTTGAATTCTTTATCAGGGAGTTCCAGTGCTGCTTCATCCTCAGGGATATGTTCTGGGTCTGCATCCTGCTCCCTTGTTTCTACTGATTTCTCTTGTTTCTTTGTGTGCACTGTGATGGTTTGTTGTCTCTGAAACATTGTGACTTTGTTGTATTTATATCTAATTGGTGATTGTATTCATCCAATATATTTTGTTTTCTTTGGATGTATGTGAGTAGGCAGGTTACTGTGCTCCTCTATTTCCTAATTGGCTGTTCTTATGCACTCATCACATGTCTACTGGTGTGTGTGATAGAGAATGAGAGTGGCTGCACAAATCTCTGTTAACTTTCCAGTCCTCAATGTCTGGTATGTACTTGAGGTCCCTGGCAAGTGGAGCCTATCCTTTGTTCCCTGGAATCTGAGAGAAGGATGTTGCTTTAAATATCTGAAATGGTTGAACCACCTGTAAACATTCAAAATGGCTGCACTCTCCAGACAGGCAAAAGTCCACAGCTCAGACCATCTCCCTCTTCACTGCTTCCCCCTTTATTCACCAGCCACCAGAGCAGTCCTCTGTACAGCCCCTGGTTCACAGGGCTGATTTTTAGGTTAATATTTAGGTCCTAACACCACTTGGAAATATGCAAGCTGTCTGTGGCATCAGGATCACTGACAGACTGTAGCTTTGTATGTCTCTCTCTCTCTCTTTTCTTTTTTTTTGGTGTTTTCATGCAGCATCTTCTATTAGTTGGAGTTTAATCCACTTCTGTATCTTCCTTTCAAATCTCAGGGTACCAGGATTATCTTCTGTATCTGTGTTATTTGGTTCCCCTTTTCTTTTTTGAAGAGGGTCTGTGTAGTAGCCACTGTCTGCCTATTCTGCCATCTTATCAGAAATCTCCCACATTTGTTACTTCTAAACTAATAAAAGTTAGTGTACATAATATTAAAAAAGGATTTAGTTATGCTAGGTTAAGTTTAATGATTATTATTAAATGAAAGCTATACATGTACACTTACTTAGGAATTCATAGAAACATAAGCTCTTATGTAATGGCATGATGATACGAAGGGACTTACTTTTTCATTTTGTAGTAACCCTTTTTCACAGTACCAAAGTTCCCAGACCCAAGCTCTTTTTCTTCCAGAGTCAACAGCTTTCGGTCTAAATAGACCTCTTTTGGCCTGATCTCCTCAGGGTCTGCATAAGGGCTTTCATACACTTCGGTATCCATGGGCAAGGCTTCTCTCTGGGGACCTGAAATGCATCCAAATGATACATACTTTCAGGTTTAATCCTTCATGAAATCCCCATTGCCTGCCCCTTCTGCCTTCTTAGGGTCACATTGCACCTTTATGACACTAGTCACTTTGGACAGTATGGTGTCAATGAAAACTCAAGACAGTGACTTTCTCAACTTCTAGGGCAGCAGAAACAAAGTCCACATTCTCTGTTCCAATTTCTGTTCTTGCACTAATGTATGCCATGTTCCTCTATCCAGCAGCCATCAAGAGGGGTCACTGACACCAGAGGCAGACACTTCATATAAAACCCTCTTAATGCTCTGTGGTAGTTTTAACATCTGTGCAAAAATTTTCTCTGAAACTGCCTTTTGAAATCTATGTCACCTCCCCTTGGTGGCTTTTGTTTCAACCATTATAATATATCAGAAGTGACATGTGATTTCCAAGGTGAGGTTATAAAAGGCAATGCAACTTCCACTTATTGCTGGAAAACTTGCTCTTGAAGCCTCTGGATATCATGTATTATGTACAATGCTCTGAGACCACCAGGCTGTGAGACAGGCCAGAGCAGCCACATGGAGAAACCAGAGAGGTCCTGCAACTAAGAGAAGATGGGGAGGTGCCTCACCAGCCCCAGCTGCTTTAGCACACCAGTGCCTCTGTCCCTGCTGTTATAGCTTCAGCCACAATCTGATTGCACCCCAAGCCAAAACCACCCAGCTGAGCCTTTCCCAAATTCATGACCTACAAGACCCATAAGAGATAATGAGAAGATTGTTATTGTTTTAAGCCACTATGTGTTAGGGTAACTTTTGTAGCAATAGATAAACAGATCAAGTTCATTAATAAAATAATAACCAGGGGTCACCTAGAGAACCCAAGAAGGTCATCTAAAGGCCTCATTTCTAAGAACAGGTCTAAGTCTACTGGAGGGCTACTGAGTTTATTAAGAGTATATCTTAGCACAAGACTACCCTCTTGCGGTCTCAAGAATCAGTATAGTTTCCTCAACGTGTCTAAAATTCCAGCAACTTAGATACTCCTTCAGTTCTTACTAGTTTTCCATTACTACACCTTCTGCTGAAATTTAACAAGGGATACAAACATATTTCCAAGAACCTATCTTTCATAGAAATGTAAACTTTGAGTAGTAACAAAATTAAAAGAGGTGAGAAATTCTAAAGTAGCAGCCATGAAAATTCATGTTTTATACATTTTTAATGTTGCCATTTAATGTGAGGAATACAATGATATACCATTTCACTCAACAGAACAGTACTGCTCATAGATATGCTATGGCTGCTACTACCCCTAGACAATACTGGTCATTTAATGCTACTCATCACTATGTTGCAATGACGGATAGTGGTGTGAAGTAGTGAGCTGATTCTACAAATTTACAAGTGACCGTGGGAGGTGCTTCCTCCCTGTGGATAAATAAAAGTGATTTTCTCACCTCGTTCAGTGGTCCAAGGTCCTCGATCTGGCTCATAAGGATTGAAAGCAGAACTTTCTGGCCGGCTACCTTGAGATGAGTTTGACTGAAGCACACAAACAATAACAGGTCATTTTTCTACATCAAACACGGCTGAGTTGATCAGTGTAATGATTTTTATTTTCAAATAATCATTTTTATTTATGCAGGGAAGGCAAAAGAAAATTAGGAATAAAGACAGGAGAAAAATCAAGGCTTATCTCACCCTTTGGGCAACTATTTGGGCCCTGTTAGTGTTTAATAAAGTTCATGCTACTCTAACTTTAGCTCTACAAATGTCTCAGAGGGCATGGTGAGAGAATCAACTCTACTTGTTTAGGGAGAATTCCTTCCCACTTACATGTCCTTTCAAATCCTATGTCTATACACCAGAAGATGCTGAGGATTTTCATTTTACTCTTGGATTCATTATTATCTATTAACTGTTTATCTTCAATTTTATACAACATGGAAGTTATTTTTAAATTAACATTAAATGTTCACCTGCTGGTTCCACCAACTTCCCAACTCCAAAACATCCATACTTCCTAGTTTTTACTTAAATTTTCATCTCTGCTGTAGATCTAATAACATTTGGGTAGATATCAGAAGGTAGAAATTTCCAGTGATATAAAGTTTCCAAAGAGGAAGACTGGCTGCTACCAAACCCAGGCACCAATGATGATGTTACTGATACTAATGATGATCATGGTACCCTATGATGTTGGGGATCCTCTTTTGGCTTACCTGAAGGAAGATAATTCTTCCTTGAAAGCAAGGAAGGTAACTGTCTATCTATGAAACAAAGCTTTGCAGGTCATTATCAATAACAACTTTCCCCATTAACTATTTTGATTAACATCAATTTGCATCATGGAAGATCTGGGAAAGAAATCTACTTCTTACATTACTAAGGAATTTCCATTCTCAAAATCTTTCTTTTCAGTTTTCCTGACCCACTCCCATCCCTAAGCAAAACAAAGTTATTGCTAATTAATTTAGTTCACAGTACAGCCATGATTCAAACCCACTTTTTAAATTGAGTAGAAATTTTATACCTCTATTTATCTTATCAGTGCCCAAACAATGGCCACAAAGAAACAAGATACTACCAAATTCTGGAGATATTTTACAAAAAGGAGACATTAAGCTTAATATACAGTTATTTATCTGACAGTGTACACCAAATCCTTGTCTGTCTTATTGTATTACAAGTTCAGGAACCACATGTGTAATAATGAAGGCACAATGTTCCATTACCACCACTTGTCTCCAATGATCACGACTTTCCTCATTTGTGTTCTGAGTATACTGAGTGCTACAGAGACTCCATTCACAGTGGCAAAAGCTCTTCTGATGAGGTAAAGGAACATCTGCTCTCATTTTTTCAATGGGATATCATTGGATCCATTTTCTTACACACTAACTCAATATTCTTATTGATATGTTTAATCAAAGTAACAATGATGTATCAAGAATGAAAATGGAATATAAATTCCAAGAGGCATAATCATTTATTCATTGCACTAGTAACATGCCACGCCTACCACGGTGCTCAATAAAAATGTGCTGAAAAACGAAATTAATGAGTGAAAAAATGAAAAAAAAAAATTCTTGGAACTGGGAGATATGAAGTAGAAACTAATGTAATTTTAAAATAAATTATCACTCATTTAATAATTCCAAATGATAATGACCAAAAACCAAACCCACTGCCATTGAGTTGGATCCAGCTCATAACGACCCCTCCTTGCGTTTCCAAGGCAGTATTATCACTAAGGAAGATTGCCCAATCTTCCTTCTAAGGAGTGACTGGTGGATTTGAACCGCCAGCCTTTAGGTTAGCAGTCAAATGCCTTAGGCACTACGCCACCAGAGCTCCCAAATGACAATGACAGTCTTTTAAAAAATTATATATGATTACAGACCACTGGATGTGCTAATTTATAATAAAATTACTCTGTCTCAGAGGACCTGTTATAAAATAAACTAGATAATTATATCCTTATCCTCTGTTCAGATCCCTTCTGGAATTAAACCCCAGGTTAGAAATAGTTTCAAACTAATTTTTTAGAAAAGTTTCTTTTAGTTTGACACTTACTATTGTTATTTTAACTCATTTGAGTTTCCCTAAAAGCATAAAATTCTAAGATCAAATGACATAACTTCAATACACATATGGAAATAAAGGATGATCCTGGATCAGCTATCACAGAAAAGAGAGTGGATGGCATCTCTTCTGTAGATTTTGTACTCTCCCATCCTCAATGCACTTAGGAAATTATCCTGTGGTTCTTACATAATGTTCACAGGAGTAAAATTACTTCAGAAAGACTTGTAAATCAGAATATAATTACCTGGTATGTGAATTCTGGGGTGGGGGGAGAATTTTAAAACAGAGGGGCAGTTGTAAAAAGTACTGACAAGGACTATGATACCAAGAGTCAGTAAGAATCAGTAGTGATAGACAGAGAATCTAAGCCAATAGTCATGAGTAATTTATCCTCATTATTATTATTATTATTTATTACCCTGAGTGTATCTTGACTTACAGATAAGGAAACAGATTTGGAATCTCCACTGGAAGTTTTGTCTACACTTTTTCAGCCTAGATGGCACAGAGCTTTATTCTGATGCCATCCATCACAGACCACCATGGGATTATGAGCCTTCATAGCTCAGCCACAAACAGTATCCTCTTTCTTTAATAAGCAAACACCTCTCTGTCACCCTAACCCCTTGCACTTCTGCCCTTTTGCCCTCACTTCTTGGTAACTGATAATTTGGTACAAAGGATGACTCTATACTGTGCAGAATGTTCTTTGGAAGAAATAAGGGGTTTATAATTCTGTCCATTAAAAGAGCTGTAGTTACTTTATGATGAAGATGGTGATACAAAATGCACATTTCATCTCCCCCAATGTACTTAATAAATATGTCATTTAGTAAAACAAAATATTATGGAAGTGAATGCTCAATTGAAGGAAAGCATTTGAGGGTTTTTAAAGAATGAGTTTTTAAAGAATGAGGCATAATGATAAATTATAAAAGTATTGATTATTACCTAAATAAATTTTAATAAAAATGTATTGCTGGTCCACATCATTAACTCACTCTATCAAACTCACTGCCATAGAGTCGATTCCACTCATAGTGAACCCTCTTTGGGTTTTCAAGGTGGTATCTCTACAGAAGTAGATTGCCCAATCTTCCTTCCAAGGAGTTGCTGGTGGGTTTGAACTGCCAGTCCTCTTGTTAGCAGTCAAATTTATTCTTTCTGCTTTGTATTTGATAATTTATTCTTCCCTAATCAACAATATCATCTTTTCTACATAAAGAACAACAAGGTTTAAGTGAAATGTTGAAGAAGAGACAAGTTGGCATCCTGGTCACAACAGAGAATCAAAAACTGAATGGAACAGATACAGATGATGATTCTGGAACTCTGAGCATCCAATGAGGGGATAAAAAAATAGATTGAGCACAGATTGGAAAGGGAGATGGAGCAAGGACAGTGATGGGGGAGAGAGAAGAAGCTGGGGCCTGAAGAAACATAGCCATTTTGAGACACAGAAGGTATCATACAAGAAAAAGGAGAAAGGAACTTCATGGAATCCACACTGAGACAGAGACACCATGTGGACAGATCCATAGTGAAACAAAATGAGCAGAATATGATCTGGATTTGTGAAAGGAAAGTTTAGGGAAATCATAGTGGCACAAGCAACTACAGAGTGAGGAGGAAGCTGGTGAAGAGGGATGAAAAACTCACTACTAGTGACCATTAAGGAGATCTAGAGTTGCAGTGAGTAAAACATCCAGCTGAGAACCAAAAGGTCTGTGGTTCTAACCCACCAGCCACTCAGTGGGAGAAAGGTGAGGCAGTCAACTTCCATAAAGATCAATCCAGGACGATGCACCCACATACTCTATGGTAATACATGTCTTAGAGCAATAGACCATGGGGCACCAGAGGGGGGAACATTCACACTGAGGAAATGTAGGACAAATAGGAGTGCATAACTATGAGGGGGACAGTGGAAAGGTTACTGGGCAGGGAGGGGAGGAGACTGGGTTAGGGTTGGGTGTGGTAAAAAGGGAGTGAAACTAAATGTACATGCAACATTGAATATAAAACAAACCCTTAATTTTTTTTTTTTTTAAAAGTACATGAGATGAAATCTCATCATCCTCACTTCTAAAAAAAAAAAAGATTTACAGCTTTGGAAATCCTGTGGAACAGTCATACTCTGTCCTATAAGGTTGTTATAAGTTGAAATTGAGTAGACACTAGTGGGTGGAGTAAACACTAGTCATTTGGGCTGAGGGTCCACATGAAGGGGAAGGCCTGTGGGGTGGTGGTTGGAAATTCTTGTGGCCCACTACTTGATTGAGTATGAGCAGGAATTGGATAGTCAGCCCACAGGTACACTGGATCCATGCCAGTGAACTGCAACTAGAGAGGTGTTTTCTCCTGTATGCTCCACCACACTTTCCTAGTGACCAGGGGTGACCCACCCCTGCCCACCTCCACCAAGATGAAGGGTAGGTATGTCCCCTGTTGCTCCCTACCTGCCAAGTTCCTCAGCTCTCTTCCCTCCACCAGTAGCCACTCACTGCATGGCATCCCAAGGAGGCAGAACCAAGTGTGTGTGTGCTATGCCTGCTGGCACCCATGTGATTAACAGTTCATGCTCTCATGGAAAGCAGGAAGTGCCCTGTGGCTTCCACTGTCAGAGGTGCACACACATGCCAGCCTCCTGCCTCCTCCATGGCACGCATTCTCATATATCACACAACAGCCACCTGCTGTCACTGCTGCCAGGTAATGATACCTGCACCAGCCCCTTTTTCTTTGTTTCCTTTTTTTCCCCTGCTTTTCTTCATTTTTTCTTACTTTTCCCTCTTCCTCTTATTTTTACCCATCTTTTTGCTCATCAATCCACATTTTCTTTTTCCTTACCCTGTCCAATGGGAGGCAGAAATTATTTTCCCACTAGTCAGACATACCTACTACACCCATCACCTACCAAAGCACTCAACAGGTGAGCACAACCATCTGTTCCTGAACCACTTGATCAATGACAGATGGTGGACAACAGCTGCTAACCACAGTTGCAGCTCCTCTTCATGACCAGCAAATAAAGACCCATGCCCACATTCCCACCAGTTATTCTGCCACCTGGACATACATAGGGAGTGTCCTAGTGCTGCCAAATTAGCAACCAATGAAACATGCCCACCCCACCCACTGGGATATATCAAAACAAAGTAAAATAAAAAATCTGAGTTAAACAAATCAACACATAATCAATAAATAAAAACAACAACTCCAAAATGTCTCAGACACAACAGACAATTTCAAATCAAACAAAGAAACAGGACAGGATGGCACAAGCAAGTGGCAAAATAAAGAACCAGGAAATGTCTCAAGGAAGGACAGGTACCAGAACTACCTGATAAGAAATTCAAAAGAGATATATATCAGGCCTTCTAAGAGCTCAAGGAAACGATAAACAAAACCAAATACAATATAACCAATGCCCTAGAAGAATTCAGGAAAACCATACAAGAACAAAATGATAAAATAAATAGACAATTAGAAACCATACAAAACCATAAATTAGAAATCCAGAAGATTAACACTAAAATTACAAAGATAGATAACAAGTTGAAAGGAGAGTAGACTCAAATCAACTGATGAACAGGTCAGTGAATTAGAAGACAAACCCCTTGACACTTATTTGTAGGAGAAAAAAATCAGAAAAAAGAGTGAAGAAAACTGAAGAAAGTCTAACAATTATGTGAGACACAATAAGGAGGAAAAAATTATGTGAGAGTGGAATTCCAAAACCAAACCAAACCCGCTGCCATCAAGTTGATGCTGATTCATAGTGACAATGTAGGACAAAGAACTTCCCCATAGGGTTTCCAAGAATATAAATATTTATGGAAGCAGACTGTATCATATTTCTCCCACAGAGCAGCTGGTGGGTTTGAACTGCCAATTATTTGGTTAGCAGCTGAATGGCTTAACTACTGTGCAACTAGAACTCCTAATGCCAAAACAGGAAAAATCAAAAACAGGAAAGAAAAAAAAATATGGAAAACTTGCTAGTAGAAAACTTCTCCAATATTATGAAAGATACCCATCTAATAAGCTCAACAAACTCCATATATGATAGATCTCAAAGAAAGTCACCAAGACATATCATAATCAAACTTTCCAAAACCAAAGACAAAGAATCTTGAGAAAAACTGAGGAAAAACAAATGCTACCTATGAATGGAAATAAAGAAGATATGATTGCTCAGCAGAAATCATGCAGGTAAATGGGATGACATATATAAATCTTTGAAAGAAAAAAACTGCCTACCAAGAAGTTGAATGAACCAAAACTTTTCCTCAAATACAATGGTGAAATTAGGACATTCCCAAATAAACAGAAATTAAGGGGATTTGTAAAACCAGATCAACCTTCCTAGAAATGCTAAAGGAAGCCCATTAGACAGAGAACCCACAAAGGAAGACAACACACAGTAAGATTAAGACACATGACAAAATGACCTGGAAACCAACCCAGAAAAGAATTCAAAAATTAAAATGAGCTTACAAGACTGAAAACAGAGAAATAGAGTTATCAATCTATAAATGACAAGTACAAAGCAAAAGGTGGGAATAAATGTTATAATTACAGAACTTCCAAATGGAGAGGAAGTCAGACAATATCAAGAAAGAACAGACTGTTTTAAATTTAGGAAAATAAAAATTAATTACAGGGTAATCACAAAGAAAATTAATAAGCCTTCTAACCAAAATCAGAAGAAAATCATAAGTACTTAGTAAACACACCAGCAATAACAAAAAAGAAAATTTGCTAACAAAATAATCTCAGCACAGGAAAATATCTGGAACAAAGAAATCATCAACACTACAATAAAACACACAGAACAATGACAACAGTAAATTCACACATATAATTAATTATACTGAATGTAAGCCAATTAAATGCAGCAGTCAAGAGAAAGAGACTGGCAGAATGGATAAGAAAACATTCCATCAATATGGTGCCCATAAGAGACCACCTGAGACACAAAGATAAAAATAAATTCAACTCATAGGCTGGAAAAAAAATATAGCAAGCTACTAGAAACCAAAAAAGAGTAAGAGTAGCAACAATAATTTCTGACAAAATAGATTTCAAGCCAAAAACCAGCATAAAGGACAGAGAAGGGCATAATATAATGATTAGAAGCTTAATCCAGTAAGATGACATGAACATAATATGAATCAATGCAAGAACCCCACAATACCTAAAGTAAACATTAAAAGAATTGAAAAGAGAAAGAGACAACTCCACAATTATAGTTGGAGATTTTAAGATATCACTTTTGATGAAGGACAAAACAACTAGAAAGAAACTCATCAAAGATACAGAAGACCGGAGTTCTGGCAAGATGGCAGACTAAACAGAAAGACTGCACAGACCCTCTTCAATAAAGAAAAGGGAAAACAATTAACACAGACACAGAAGATAATCGTGGACCCCTGAACCTTGAAGGGAAGGATATAGAAGTGGACGAAACCCCAACTAGCAAAAGAATTTGTGTAAAATTACCATAAAAGGAGACATAAAGAGCTGAGGTCTGGCAGCGATCCTGAGTGATCCTGACAGCACAGACAGCTTGGAGATTCCCGAGTGGTGGTAGGACCTAAGAATTAACCTAAAAATCACCCTGCTAGCCAGGGACTGCACGGAGGACTGTGCACAGTGGCTGGGGAACAAACAGAGAAGGTGAAGAGAAAGGTGGGCTGAACTGTGGACTTTTGCCAGTCCAGACGGCACTGCCTTTTTGAAGATTTAAAGAGCGGCTTGACTATTTTGGATATTTAAAGAGACAGCACTCTCACAGATTCCTGGGGCATAAGAACACATTCTGCTTTCCAGCAATCCCAAGGACACTCAGGACTTGCAAGACTGAAAAGGCATGACATTCCTCCAGTTACTCTTATACCCCACACCCACTTGGTGAATGGAGGTGTGGACATCCCCCACTCCCACCTACCTTCTGGGCCAACAGGAACTCCATCACAGTCCATGTGCTCAGACGGAGCCTGGGTGCCCTGCCATGTCCCCAACGATTTTTGAAATTTTTTTATTTTGTTATTTTTCGCTTTCTTGTTTCTGGTGATTAGTTTGTTTGTATTTCTCTGTTTTAAAACACCTAACATTATTAGTACTTTTGTCTTTTTTATAATTATTCTTAATCTTCCCCTATGAGGTCCTAGTTTTCAGCAATTTTTCTTTTCCCTGTGCCTGGTTGAAATTATTATTATTTTTTTTCAAATTTAACTTTTTTTTTTCTTTTCCCCCTTTTTTCTTGTGATTAACCCCAAAAGAAAATCACAAAGACACATCATCATCAAACTCATCAAAACCAAAGACAAAGACAGAACCCTGAGAGCAGCATGGGAAAAACAAAAAAGTTACCTACAAGGGACAGCCAGTAAGAATAAGTTCTGATTTCTCAGCAGAAGCCATGCAAGTGAGAAGGCAATGGGATGGTATATATAAAACCCTGAAATAGAAAAATTTTCAACTAAGAATTATATACCTGGCAAAATTGTCCCTGAAATATGATGGAGAAATTGGGAGATTTCCAGATAAGCAGAAACCAAGGGAATTTACAAGAGATGCTAAAGGGAGTCTTTTGAACAGAGAACCAAAAATAGTAAACAATAACCAACCATTAATACTAAGATAACATAACCCAGAAACCACAGCTATGGACATATCCAAAGTAAAATGTGCTTACAAGATTGTAAACAGATGACCAGAGACATCAATTGGCAAGTGAGGACACCTACAAACTAAAAGAGGGAAAAGAATGTGTAATTACAGAACTTCTAAATGGTGAGGAAGATAAGAAAGTTGCAAGACAGAATGGACTGTTCTAAACTTGGGGCTAAAATTATAAATCATAGGATAACTTCAAAGAAAAATGATAAACCTTCACATCACAATAAAAAAGAGGA
>NW_006921823.1:4170035-4173042 GCF_000298275.1 Orycteropus afer afer | reverse complement strand
AAAAAAAAGAAGAAAGAGTTCAAAATGGAATTTCATCAGTAATCACCATGCTATTTCCCTCTAGCAACTTAGTGTTTGAAAAAGTAGGTACAGCAGTTTGAATTAGGGATTTGGTGCTCTGAACAGCTCACTGAGTCAGAGACCACCAAACTAAGAGGAGAAGAATTAGAGGAAAGTTACAGGAGGAAAAACCAAAGAGGATCTACTTTGTGGAACAAGGGACAGGCAGCTGAGAAAGGCCATTAGGGACTTCCCTGGGGGACTGACCAGCAGGCGAGAACGGCCATCTGAGACCCCCCTGGATCAAGGAAGAAGACACCCCATGTCAGCATACCAGCAACCCCACCAGCATACCAGCAATCACCACAAGAATCAACCTTCAGCACCTGATTTTATCAGTAACTTGGGTCGGCTAGGTGTAAACAGGTACATCCAACACCACTGAATCCCAAGCAGAGATTCCATTAGTGCCCCAGGAGGGTTGGCTCGGTCCCCTCTCAGAGGGTAACTGAAAAGGCTTGGGTCAGCTTAGTGACACTGAGAGGTCTGTGTGTGACTTTATCACTAATATTGGGACCATAGATGCCTAATAGGCACTGTCCCAACTCCAGCGCAGTTGAAACTGAGCACATCTTTGGCACCACAGGTGGGTAGTCTCACAGACAAATTCCCAAGCTGATCGTGGTTTGGGTGGGTTGAGCTGGTGCCGCGGGCAGGTGGGGTAGAGAGAGAAAACACCAGTGTGGCAGATTGTGGAGCCAGGAAGTTGCCCTGGGTTGGCTTTTTGAAGCCGAGGGGCCTCAGGAGTGGGGGTATTTTGCGTATGTCTGAGCCTGGAGGAGAGTGGCAACCCCACAACAACTGGAATCTTTTCTGAATTTGTGCCATAGGCTTCTAAGTAACAGTAGGACATCATCAGTAGCAGCCTGCTCAAATCCCTAGAAACTGCCCCTGGTAACAGCAAGCTTTGCTTTTTCCACTCCCACGGTCTCACTCACCCAACAGAAGATACCACATTCAGCCAGCATAAAACCTCCCGGTTTGAACTCTAAACTCTCTTTACAACAAACAGAAACCCTTATCCACATTCCTCACAGTGACTCCACCAACACGAAGAAAACTGCAGAGTGACCCAGCATACCTGAATTAATAACTAAATAAAATAAAATCACCAGCTTGAACTTTTCAAAATATTAAACCATATAACCAAGACAAAACATATCAACACTCAACCAACAGTTAAAGACAACTTCAAAATGTCTAGAAACAAAAGGCAACCTCAAACCAAACAACAACAACAACAACAACAAAACCAGGACAATGCATTAGAAGCAAAACCACAAACAAAGGTCTCATTATATGGAGGAGGCAATAGAATTATCTGAGAAGGAATTTACAAGATATGTTTATAGAGCTATACAAGAGCCTAAGGAAACCCCAAACAGAAACCAGGAGAACACAGACAGTTCCCTGGAGGAACTCAGGAAAATCATCCAGGAACAGAATATTAAAATTAATACATAAGCAGAACTTATACAAAAACAGCAGTTAGAAATGCAGAAGATGAACATGGAAATGCAGATAATGAGTATCAAAAAGAATTACACAGTAGAACCACAAAAGAGTAGGTTAGAACTGGCTGAAGAACACATATCCCAAAGAGAAGACAAATCCCTGGACACTAGCCTGTATGAAGAAAAATCAGAACAAAGATTTAAAAGAAATGAAGAGAACCTAAGAATTTTAGGTGATGATATGAAAAGAAACAATATTAGACTTATTGGAATTCCAGAACAAGAAGAGGCAAAAAAGACTACTGAAAAAATTATGGAAGACCTGCTAACAGAAAACTTCCCCCATAACATGAAGGAAGAAAAGATATTTGTCCAAGAAGCTCATAGAACCACACACAAAGTAGATCCCAAGAAAAAACACTGAGGCATATTATAATCAAACTTTCCAAAACCAAAGACAAAGAAAATAATGTGAGAGCTGCCCAGGAAAAAAGAAATGTTACTTATGATAATCAAACAGTTACGCTGAGCTCCGATTACTCAGCAGAAACCATGCAGGCAAGAAGGCAATGGGACAACACATATTAAACAGTGAGAAAAAGAACTTCCAACCAAGAATCCTATATCCAGCCAAATTATCCGTCAAATATGAAGGTGAAATCAAGGCATGCTCAGAAAAACAGATATTAAGAGATTTTGTGAAAACCAGACCAACCCTACAAGAAATACTTAAGGAAGTCCTTCCAATAGAGAACCCACAACAGATATCAATAAAACCAGGATACGTGACATCAACTCTAAAACCAAATCAGGAATAGATACTCAAAATAAGACCACAAAACATTCTACCTTAAAAACCAAGAAACTCAATCAGCACACAATAACAGCAACTAACCTATCAGAGGGAATAAATCTTCTATGTATAGACCCTCAAATGGAGAGGAAAACATGACAATGTCTTTGCAGTATGCACTGTTTTAAAAATGCAGAGATAAAAATATACTCCAAAGTAACCAAAGAGAAAAGTAACAAGTCTTCTAAGCAAATCCAGAAGGAAGCAAAACATATGGGTTTAATAAGCACAAAACCAACTATAAAGAAGAAAAGGGAAAAAGCCTTAGCCAACAAACTGAACGCAGCACAGAAAAACATAAGAACCACAGAATTACCAATATCATGACAAAAAAACACAATACAATGACAGCAATAAATTCATACCTATCACTAATTACACTCAATGTGAATGGACTAAATGCACCTATCAAGAGAAAGAGAATGGCAGACTGGATAAGGAAAGAAGACCCATTGATATGCTGCCTACAAGAGACCCACCTTAGACACAAAGATAAAAACAAATTAAGAGTTAAGGGATGGAAAAGAATATACCAAGCCAATGGAAACCAAAAAAGGGCAGGAGTAGCAATATTGATTTCTGATAAAATAGACATTAAGGTGAAAAACATCATAAGAGATAAGGAGGGACATTATATGAT
>NW_006921823.1:4169257-4169852 GCF_000298275.1 Orycteropus afer afer | reverse complement strand
ATATCCAAAATATGTGAAGCAAATATTAACTGAATTAAAAGGGATGATAGACAACTCTACAATAGTAGTAGGAGACTTTAACCTGCCACTTTCAAAGAGGGACAGGTCAACTGGAAAAAAAAGAAAAAAAAAAAAAAAACTCAACAAGGATACAGAAGAACTCAACAGTACAATCAATCAACTCAACCTCACAGATATATTCAGAGCATTTCACCCAACAAAAGCACAATTCACATTCTTTCCAGTGCACATGGATCCTACTCTAGAACATACACTAGGACATAAGACAAGCCTCAATAAATTCAAAAGCATTGAAATATTGCAAAGCATCTTCTTGGACCACAATGCTATAAAACTAGAAATTAATAATAGGAAGAGCAAGGAAAAAGCATCAAACATATGGAAGTTAACTCACTGCTCAAGAAATACTGGGTAACAGAATAGATAAAATCTGAAATAAAAAAAATTCCTAGAAACAAATGACAAGACACATCATACTAAAACCTATGGGACACAGTGAAAGCAGTACTCAGAGGACATTTTATAGCAATAAATGCATACATCAGAAAAGAGGAAAGAAACAAAATCAACACTC
>NW_006921823.1:4161725-4168817 GCF_000298275.1 Orycteropus afer afer | reverse complement strand
CTATGCTCCTCAAGGTATTCCAGAACATAGAAAAAGATGGAATATTCCCAAACTCATTTTATGAAGCAAGCATAACACTAATACCAAAACCAGGGAAAGATAATACTAGAAAGAAAAACTACAGACCAATATCATTCATGAACAAAGAGGCAGAAATCTTTAACAAAATCCTGGCCAACAGAATCCAACAACATATCAAAAGATCAATACACCCAAACCAAGTGGGATTCAAACCAGGTTTGCAAGGGTGGTTCAACATCAGAAAATCAATCAATGTAATCCACCACATAAACAAAACAAAAGAAAAGAACTATATGATTATATCAATTGACGCAGAAAAGGCATTTGATAAAATCCAACATCCATTCCTGTTTAGAACTCTCAGAAAAATAGGGATAGAAAGGAAATTCTTCAACATAATAAAGGGTATATATGCAAAGCCAATGGCCAACATCATTATTAATGGAGAAAGACTCCAGGCATTCCCCTTACGAATGGGAAGCAGACAGGGATGCCCTTTATCACCACTTCTATTTAACATTGTATTGGAAGTCCTGGCCAGGGCAATAAGGCAAGAAAGAGAAATAAAAGGCATATAAATTGGCAAAGAGGAATTAAAAGTATCTCTGTTTGCAGATGATATGATCCCATACATAGAAAACCCAAGGGACTCAATAAAAACACTACTGGAACTAATAGAGAGGTTCAGCAAAGTGGCAGGATACAAGTTCAACACACAAAAATCAGTTGGATTTCTCTATACCAGCAAGGGCTCCTCTGATAAAGAAATAAAGAAAAATATACCATTTACTATAGCTATGAAAAAGATAAAATATCTAGGAATAAATCTCACCAGAGACACAAAAGACCTATACAGAGAAAACGATAAAACACTGCTACAAGAGACAACAAGGCCACTACATAAATGGAAGAACCTACCTTGTTCATGGATAGGTAGACTAAATATTGTGAAAATGTCATTACTACGTAAAGCAATCTATACATTTAACACAATCCCAACCCAGATTTCAACAAAATTTTTTAAGGACATGGAAAAACTAATACTAATTTCATATGGAAAAGAAAGAGACCTCGAATAAGCAGAATACTTCTCAAGAAGAAAAACAAAGTGGGAGGTCTCACACTCCCAGATCTTAAGAACTACTCTACAGCCACAGTAGTCAATACAGCATGGTATTGATACACTGACAGACAGATAGACCAATGGAACAGAATCAAAAGTCCCATCCATCTAAAGACAACTGATATAGACCCATCCATCTATGGACAACTGATCTTCCCCATTAAATGGGGAAGAGACAGCCTCTTTGACAAATGATGCTGGAAAAACTGGATATCCACCTGCAGAAAAATGAAACAAGACTCATACTTCTCCCCATACACAAAAACAAACTCAAGCTGCATCAAAGACTTAAATGTAAAACTCAAAACTATAAAATTCATCAAAGATAAAATAGGGGCAAATCTAAGAGCCCTAATTTATGGCATAAATAGACTGTCAAGCATAACCCAGTATGTGCAGGAGATAGAAGAGAAGCCAGATGACTGGGACCTTTTAAAAATTAAATTCTTGTGTGCATCAAAAGATTTTGTCAAAAGAGTAAAAAGAGAACCTACAGATTGGGACAAAATATCTGCCTATGACATATCTGATAAAGGACTTATCTCCAAAATCTATAGAAAACTTCAACATCTGAACACCAAAAAGACAAATAACCCAGTTCACAAATGGGCAAAAGACTTGAACAGACACTTCACCAAAGAGGATATACAGGCAGCCAACAAACACATGAGAAATTGCTCATGATCATCAATCACAAGAGAGATGCAAATCAAAACAACAATGAGATATCATCTCACCCCAGCAATAATAGCAAAGTTCAACAAGTCAAAAAGTAGTAAATGCTGCAAGGTTGTGGAGAGATTGGAACTCTAGTGTACTGCTGGTGGGATTGTAAAATAGTACAACCAATGCAGCAAATGCTATGGCATTTCCTTAAAAAACTGAAAATAGAAGTCCCATTTTATTCAGCAATTCCATTGCTAGGAATGTACCATAAAGAGGTGAAAGATAATGCACGAACAGACATATGCACACCTATGTTCATTGCAGTACAATTTACCATAGCAAAGAGATGGAAGCAACCTTAGTGCCCATCAACGGATGAGTGGATAACCAAATTATGGTATATCCACACAATGGAATACTATGCCACACTAAAGAACAATGAGGGATACACGAATCACCTTGCAACATGGACAAAACTGGAGGACATTATGCTGAGTGAAATAAGTCAATCGCAAAAGGACAAGTACTGTATGAGCCCATTACTGTAAAAAGACAGAGAAGGGTTTTCTTGGGAAAGGGAACTCACCTAGTAGGTTACCAGGATGGGGAGGGAAGGGGAGGTATTAATTTCAGCTAGTTGGGGCTTACACGCTGACATGGGTAGGGGAAGGAAAGATATATGACCACCATAACAACATCAGGAAATGGGAGGACACCAGATTGTACACATAAGGGATAGACAACAGATGCTAATACCAACCAATGTGTCCACAATACTGCATTGCCATTAACACCAAACACTAGGCTATACAAATAAACACATAAACACTTGAGATGATCAGACAGGGTCAGTGAACAGAAGTATACTCTAGCCCAAGGATAGATTCAGCTGAGGCTAATCTTGCACAGGCACCAGTGATACAAAATACCTGTAGTCCTTACAGAAACAATAGGAGACAGACGTGGAGTAATCCCTCACAGACAGACACTTTGGGAAAGAGATCCAATAGATCTACTGCATCAGAACCATAGTACTGGGGGACATCCGACTCAACTGGCACAACAAAATACATAAGAGCGTTGCTCTATATCCTGCAGTGGTGAGTAGTGACTGGGGTCTTAAAAGCTTTTAAGCAGCCATCTAAGATGCAGCTTACTGTCTCCTAGAGTCAGAAGTGAAGAAGAATGCACACACACACACACACGCACACACACACACACAAGGGCATTTAGAAGCAATCAGCCCTAGGACATGATGGCCCTCGAGACCAGAAGAACTAGATGGTGCCTGGCTACCAATGCCAACCTAAATAGGAAAGGATCAAATCTGGAGATCCTGGACAGAGTGGGAGGGAAAACATGGAACAAAACCCGAAAACTCATAATGACCAGAATTACTTGTCAGATGAAATTTGGTGAGTTTCCCAATACTATGGCCCTAGAATACATTCTGCACCTGGAACAAAACTCACCCCCAGGGGTGGGCTTTCAGCCCAATAGCTAACAAGATGTACATGCAGACCACTCAACCCAGGATGACACACACACACACTCAATTGTAATACATCCCTTAGAGCAATAGACCCTGGGACACCAGAGGATCAACATTCAAACTAAGGAAATGCAGGGCAAACAGGAGTGCATGAATGTGAGGGGCACAAGAGGAAGGTTATAGAGTAGGGAGGGGAAGAGTCTAGGTTAGGGTTGGACATGGGGAATGGGAAATGAAACCAAATGTACCCATTACATTGAATGTAAAATAATCTCTTAAAATAAAAATTTAAAAATGTACCCATTACATTGAATGTAAAACAATCTCTTAAAATAAAAATTTAAAAAAAAAAGAGTCAAAACCAACAATTAGTAAAAATGGCAGCAAACAAAGCCTACAGTCTCCAGAAGAGAGGAAATAATAAAGATATGTTGTTGTTGTTGTTGTTATGTGCCGTAGAGTCGGCCCCGACTCACAGCGACCCCTCCTTGGGTTTCCGAGGCAGTATCACTATGGAAGTAGGATTGCCCAACCTTCCTTCCGAGGAGTGGCTGGTAGGTTTGAACCGCCAGCTCTGGTAGCATAGTGCCTAAGGCACTTGACTGCTAAACAGAAGGCTGGCGGTTCAAACCCACCAGCCACTCCTCGGAAGGAAGGTTGGGCAATCCTACTTCTGTAGTGATACTGCCTCGGAAACCCAAGGAGGGGTCGCTGTGAGTCGGGTCCAACTCAACGGCACATAACAACAATAAAGATATGAGCAAGGAAAAAAAAAAAAGAAAGAAAGAAAGAAGAAGAAGACAGAAAAACAATATAAAGAATCGACAAGAGTAGTAGTTACTTCTTTGAAAAAATTAACAAAATTGACAAACCACAGGCAAATTTAACTAAGGAAAAGAAAGAGAAGATAAAAAATAACACAAATATGAAATAAAATGGGTCGTGTCACAAAAGAACCATCCAAAATAGAAAGCATAATAACAGAATATTATGAGGAATTGTACTCAAACACATTTGAAAATCTAGAAGACATGGACAAATTTCTAGAAACACAAGACCTACCTAAACTACACAGACTGAAGTAGAAAATTAGAACACACTCATAACAAAATAAGCAATTGAACAGATCATGGGGGTAAAAAAGAAAAAAAACTCTAACAAAACAAAAAGGCATGGATTAGACGGCTTTACTGGAGAATTCTACCAAACATTCAGAGAAGAGCTGACACTAATTCTGCTCAGATTATTCCAAATTATATAAAAGGATAAAATACTCTCAAAGTCATTCGATGAAGCAAAGATACCCTGGATAACAAAGTCAGGCAAAGACACCACTAAAAAAGAAAATTATCAGAACCAATATTCTTCATGAACATAGACATAAAAATCCTTGTGAATAGACATGATCATAACTCAGAAACCAACCCAGTTATGGAAGTATCCAAAGTAAAATAAACGTACAAGATTATAAACAGGGAATCAGAGATATCAATTGGCAAGTGAGGACAACTACAAACCAAAAAGAAAGAAAAAACAGTTGTAGATACAGAACTTCTGGTGAGGAAGTCAGGAGAATTGCAAGATAGAATTGACTGTTCTAAACTTGGGGAGAAAATCATAAATCACAAGGTATTCTCAAAGAAAAATGATAAACCTTCACATCACAATAGAAAACAGCACAAGCACAAATATTTAGCCACTACTAAAACAACAGCAGTAAAGAAAATGATAGCATGATTCATAAACAAAATGAGCTCAGCACAGAAAATTGTATGGAACAAAGAAATCAGCACCACGAAAAAGAACATAACAAAATGACAGCAACACATTCATACATGTCAAAAATTACACTGAGTGTAGGAGCTCCAGTAAGATGGCAGAATAGGCAGACAAACTACACAGATACTTTTTAAAAAAGAAAAGGGGAACCAATTCACACAGATACAGAAGATAATCCTGGTACCCTGAGCTTTGGAAGGAAGGATATAGAAGTGGACTAAACCCCAACTAGTAGAAGAACCTACATGAAAACCGTGAAAAAGGAGACTTACGGGGAAATGCAGACTGTCAGAGATCCTGACAGCATATACAGCTTGAATATTGCCCAGTGGTGTTAGGACCTAAGAATTAATGTAAAAATCAGCCCTGCTAGACAGCAGTGAAGAGGGAGATGGGCTGAGCTGAGCTGTGGACTTTCGGCTGTCTGGAAGGTGCAACCAATTTTGAATGTTTACAAGTAGTTTGACCATTTTCAGTATTTAAAGCAACAGCAGTGTTCTCTCAGATTCCAGGGACCTAATAATAGCCTCCACTTGCTGGGGACAGCAAGGATTACCAGACACTGAGAAGTGGAAAGGTGTGATATTCCTCTTGTTACCCTTATAGCCCACACCATCTTGGTGAACAGAGGTGTACCATCCCTCACTCCCACCCACTTTCTGGGCTAGCAGGAATTGCATTGCAGTCTGTGTACTCTGATGGAGCTTGGGTGTCCTTCTCTGCCCTGCTCAGATTTTTTTTTTTTTTTAGTTTGCTGTTAGTCTGTTTAAAAGAACTTTTTTTTCCTTTCTCTCTCTCTTTTTTTTTCTTACTTTTTATTATTATTCTTTCTTCTTTCTTTCCCAGGTTCTAGTTTTTGGCTTTTTCTCTTTTCCCTTTTCCTGGTTCTCATTTTTTTTTCTCTTTGTTGTTCTCCCCATTCCTTGTTTTCTTTTTGCATTTGGCCCATTTTTTCTTCTTATTCTCCTACTCTTCGTTTTTTCCCTTATTCCTCCTGTCCAGATATTGTGGGGGTTTTTCCTGCTTTTTTTTTTTTTTTGTTAATGCATGGTTCTTTTTGCTTTTTAAAGTATTTCTTTAAATACCTTCTCTCATTTATTCCTTTTCTTCTCTTTTCTCTTTTTGGTAACTGTTCCTATGTGTTAATGCAGTATGTGTTTTTTGTCCTCTTGCTTTTACTTTTCTGATTGTTGTTTTTGTCTGAGTGGGAGGCAGCAAAAGTGCCCATATGACCCAACTGCATTCGTACCTCCTGCAGCTCCACATACTGAGTGAAAGCTGCCACTTCCTTCTGTACCAGCTGCCCAATTATACACAACCACCAATAAGAGCCTGACTCACCCTTAACTGCTCTTCACAGTTAACAGAGATCTGTGCAGCCACTCTCATTCTCTATCACACACACCAGGTGGCAAGTGTTGAGAGCATAAGTGCTGCCAACTAGAAAATAGAGGAGCACAGTAACCTGCCTATTCACATACATCCAAAGAAAACAAAGTATCTTGTACAAATCACTCCAAAATACACTCACTAATTAAATATAAATATAACAAAATCACAATGTTTTGGAAACAACAGACAATCACAGCACACACAAAGAAGCAAGATAAAGCAGGAGAAACAAGGGAGCAGGATGCAGACCCAGAACATATCCCTGAGGAAGAAGCAGCATTGGAACTCCCTGATAAAGAATTCAAAATAATTACACTTAGGTATCTTCAAAGGATTGAGGAAGGTATTTTCAAAGGATTCAAGGAAAACACTGACAAATTTAAGGAAAACACAGACAAAACTCTAGAACAATTTTGGAAGAATATACAAGAACAAATTGATAAAATAGATGAAAAATTAGAAATCATAGAAAATCTACAGATAGAAATCCAGAAAATTAATACTGAGTTTTCAGAAATAGATCACACATTGAAAGGGCAAAGGAGTATTATCAAATCAATGGAAGACAGAATTAATGAGATTGAATACTACTTTGGAAAGGGATCAAGCAGAAAGAAGA
>NW_006921823.1:4156504-4161099 GCF_000298275.1 Orycteropus afer afer | reverse complement strand
AAAAACACTGCTCTGATGGAGCTAACATAAGAATTCAATTTCCTGACTTGGGGTTCCTTGCCATGTGTTCTAACATCTATCTTCTAGAATTTTAATTTTTATATCCACATGACTTAAAAGGCATTTTCAAATTGTAGATATTTTCAAAAAGTAGGAATGCAGATGGCAACATACTTACCATGACTGTAATAACAAAGTTTACACCAGAAATACTAGCTGCTATAAATCAGATTCAGATTCTAGGTCTCTGGTGGAATGACTATGGTCCCAGTGGGGAATAAGACCACTACAAATGCTGCAGAAGAAGTCAATCGCTCTCTGTCTGAGACATGGGAAATATTAGGTTTCCTTTAGATCCATGAAAATGACACTTGACCTTCTAAATTAATACTTTCTTACCTTAGAAACAAAGATCTAAAATCCACCCTTTAAAATTAAATGAAAATATATTTTCTCCAATACTTACTCTAAAGTCCATGGCTTAGACATCACCAAGTAAAAGGGTGTGACTTTAGAGTATCTTTCTTTTTCCTCTGCCCTCAATGAGCCTAAATTGTGTATCGATTAAATAATTTTAATTAGTACAAATATAAAAAGGTACAACAGGGATTACAATGAAAGTGGGTCTCCTTGACACCCTTGTTTCTCACCACCCTGCTTTATACTCCCCAAACAACCAGTCAGTATGTTCTGCATTCCTCCAGAGATAGTCTATACTTTATTAGCCTACATATGGATGACTTAGTCTCTTGCATTTAGATTATATCTTAGAAACAATTCTTTATCTCTGTTTCCTCCTATATTATGACTTATTGTAACTTATTTCATCTATTTCTTATTGATTAATATTTTAATTATTTCCAGACTTTGTCAATAAGACAATGTTGGAATAAACACTTTCATATATACATTAGATTACACATAAATGCAAGGATATCTATATGATACTTAGACATAAAATTGAACAGTTAAAGAGTTACGTGCACTTGATATGTGTTGTGAAATTGCCTTTGTTAGTGACTGCATCATTTCTTACTTCACTAAGAAATTGTGAAAGTCCTTTCTCCACACTCTGCTACACACTATGTTATAAAGCTTTTATATGTGGATCAGTTTCACAGATGGAAATAGCAGTGCATTACAGTTGTAACTTGCATTTCTTATTATGAAGTTGAACATATTTTCATAAATTTAAGAGCTTATATTTGCTTTATTATAAAATATCTATTAACATTTTCTATTACTATTAGATTGATGATAATTTTCTTAATGATTTATAGGATCTCTTTATATATTAAAAGTTGTTGTTGTTGTTGTTGTTGTTATGTGCCGTCGAGTTGGACCTGACTCATAGCGACCCCTCCTTGGGTTTCAGAGGCAGTATCACTGCGGAAGTAGATTGTCCCATCTTCCTTCCGAGGAGTGGCTGGTCGATTTGAACCATATTAACCTTATATATGTGTCATTATTACCAATACTTACTTCAAGTTTGTTATTTCCTTTTTGATGATTTTTTTTGCCATGTATATATTTCTGTATTTTTATGTAGTCATATTTATTGATATTTTTTCAACTTTTTTTAGACATGTTCTCCTTCAGTCTAAAATACTAGAAATAACTAGTTACTAAAGTTATTCTAGTAAAATTCATTTTCTAGATATTTCCCAGTCACTGCAAATAAATGGTTAACATTAGACCTGAGCCTGCTTGAGAAAAAAAAAATGGTGAAGTGGGATGAGAGTTTGTCTTCTCACAAACTATTGCTTCTTTGAAGTGACGGCTTTTTGATATATCAATTTGGCTAGGCTGAAATATGTTGTTGGTGAGTGCTGTCTAGCTGATTTTTTGACTCACAGAGACAACATGTGACAGAGTAGAACTGCCCCACAGGGTTTTCTTGGCTGTAATCTTTACAGGAGCAGATTGCTAGGCCTTCCTTTTGGCTAGTAGCCAAGCACTTAACCATTGTGTCACCAGGGTTCCTTAAGCTGAACTACACTTCCCAGTTATTGAATCAAATTATAACTAGGTGCTGCTGTGAAGGAATGTTTCAGATGTTTTTTTTTTTCTTTTTTTTTTTTTTTTAATTCCTAATTCTTAATTTAGGGAAATTATTCTGGGTAAACCAAAAACCAGTTGTCACTGAGTTGATTCTGATTCATGTGGACACTTTATGTTTCAGAGCAGAACTGCACTCCGCAGGATTTTCAAAGGCTGTGTCCTTTTGGAAGTAGAGTGCCAGGTCTTTCTTCCAAGGCACTTCTGAGTGGATTCAATTCGCCAACCTTTCATTAGTAGTCAAGTGTTTAACTATATGCACCACCCAGGGACTCCCTTATCCTGGGTAGGCCTTTCTTTATTAGTTTGAGAATCCTTAGACGAGAGCTTAGGTTTTTCCAGAAAGACATAGAGAGAGAGAAGAGGGAAGGGAAGAAAAAAGAAAGAGAGAGGAAGGAGTGGAAAGAAGGGAAGAGATGAGGAGGAAAGAGAAAAGGGGATGGGAAGGAGACTGACTAACTCCTGCCTGTGGACAACAGCTTTAGCCCAAGCTGAAAAAGTTCTGTCCACTCATGTCCCTTTTTTGATGGCCTCCTCTACAGATATCAGATTTGCTTTGCCATTATACACAATTGTGGAAGCCAGTTCTTTGTAATAACCCAATTACTTTTAATTGTAAAAATGTATATTTGGGAACTCTGGTAGCACAGTGGCTAAGGCACTTGACTGTTAACCAGAAGACTGGCGGTTCAAACCCACCAGCCACTCTCAGAAGGAAGATGGGGCAATCTACTTCCGTAGTGATACTGCCTCGGAAACCCAAGGAGGGGTCCCTATGAATTGGGTCTGACTCGACGGCACATAACAACAACAACAACATATGTATATTTATGTGGATACATGTTTGTTGTTGTTGTTGTTAGGAGCCTGTTCTTGTTACCTAGTGCCTCTCTGATAAGAGTATATACCATAATTGGGATGGCCTTAACAAACAGGAGTTTATTCTTACAATTTGGAGACTTTAAGTCCAAGTTCAAAGTGCCAGTCTCTAGGGGCTGGGTAAAAGCCCCTCAACCTTGGGGTCCAGCTCTGCATCCTGCTCCCGGCCCACTGGAGCTAGAGGCATTTCTTTACTCAGACAGCTGCTGGATGCTGAGGCTGAGAAGCCCCAAGGTTGAAAGTAAAAAGGCACAGTCTCGATGTTACCAAACCACACAGCAGGCCGCTAACTTAAGTCCACTGTAAGTCCCAAGGTTGGCAGAACATAGCAGGTTGCTGAGCAATGACATAGCTACATGCAGGGTCCACGTGTGCCATAGGCTAGACACCATTCCCAAGGCTTCTCCTTATATACAGGAAGCAGACCACATACCCAAAGCAGCTACTTAGCTGCTTGTGGTAGATCCCACCATGGAGTTGATTGCAAGTCTCATCATGGGAAATACTATCAGCTGCCCAGCCCCTCAACCAGGCCCAGTCAAGTAGACACACAAACATAACCATCACAGAGCCTATGAGTCGTCTCTGAGTACAGCAGAACAAAACACCGCCCAGTCCTGAGCCAACTCCACAATTCTTGCTACACTTGAGCCCATTGCCACTGCCACATTATCAATCCACCTCATTGAGGGCCTTCCCCTCTTTCGTCAACCCTCCACCTTACTAAGCATGACATCCTTTTCCAGGTATTGGTCACTTCTGACAACACCAAAGGAGGTGAGTCTTCTCGCCTCCAAGGAGCATTCTGGCTGCACTTCCTCCAGAACAGACCTGTTAGTTCTTTTAGTAGTCCATAGTACTTTCAGCATTCTTCATCAACACCACAGCTCAAAAGCATCAACTCTTCTTTGGTCCTCCTTATTCACTGTCCAGCTCTCACATGCATATGAGGTGATTGAAAATATGGCTTGTGTCAGGCTCACCTTAGTCCTCACGGAGACATCTTCGCTCTTCAGCACTTGAAAGAGGTCCTTCGCAGCCGATTTGCCCAGTGCTATACGTCATCTGATGTCCCGACTGTCGCTTCCATTGGTGTCAATTGTAGAATCAAGCAACGTGAAGTCTTTGACAATTTCAATCCTTTCTCCATTTATCGTAATGCTGCTTATAGGTACAGTTGTGACGATTTTTGTTTTATTTATATTGATATGTAATCCATACTGCAGACTGTATTCTTCAATCTTCATCATTAAGTGCTTCAAGTCATCTTCACTTTCAGAAAGCAAAGTTGTGTCATCAGCATATCACAGATTGTTAATGATTCCTCCTCCAATCCTGATGCCACATTCTTCTTCATATATTCCAGCTTCTCAGATTATTTGCTCAGCACACAGATTGAGTAAGTATGGTGAAAGGATACAACCTGGATGCATTCCCTTCCTGATTTTAAACCATGCAGTGTTCCCTTTTTCTGTTTGAACAACAGCCTCCTGGTCTATGTACAGGTTTCTCATGAGCACAATTAAGTGTTCTGGAATTTCCATTCTTCTCAATGTTATCATACCACTCCTCGGAAGGAAGGTTGGGCAATCCTACTTCCGTAGTGATACTGCCTCGGAAACCCAAGGAGGGGTCGTTATGAGTCAGGGCTGACTCGA
>NW_006921823.1:4148580-4156064 GCF_000298275.1 Orycteropus afer afer | reverse complement strand
ATATATATATATATATATATGTATATATATATACATATATATATGTATATATGTATATATATATACATACACACACATATACACACATACACACATATATATATATGTATGTTATATGCATTTATATACACATGTATATATATATATGCATATACAGTAAAACCTGCAAAAGCAGGTTTCTATGTAAGGCAGAAACCTGTCAGAGGAGGAAAATTAAAATATCTTCTAATAAAAGGTGTGATAGAAAAGTGCTAAGACTGCACCCTTTCAAAGATGGAAAACTTGTGAGACGCAGAAAAACAAAGCAATTCCACCATATTCAGGTTCTCACAGGTTTCACTGTCTATGTGTATGTGTGTGATATACATATATTACCCAATGGCCCTGTTTTTTTGAACAATGTACTTGGAAAGCACAGAATTAAAATAAATGTAGAATGTTGTGTCTGACTTGTTTAAGGTGAAATCTGCTCCTCTGAAACTGCACCTGGGCCAGTGGAGCTGTGTCTTAACATGCAGGCCTTGGGCCAGCATCAGGAGAATGATATGTAAAAAAACAATGGGAATTTGCAGCTGCCACACCTCTAGGACTTCCAGCCACCTAGGTCGCCTCCTGTACAAACATGCTCCATGTGGTGGTAGGGACAAAAGGAGCTGGGCAATTGAGGAGTTTCTTGGTTCATGATGAGACACTGTACACACTGTACCTCTTGCCCTATGCTCTTCTATGAAGCTACGAATGCATGATATTACATTACAGACTTGTGTTTTATAAGCATTAACTGCCAAGTCAAACTCATCACCAACACCATAGTACTGTGGTCACTAATTTGAACTGAATTTGAATCATAACTTAGTAAAAATAATTTGTGATTGAAAAACATCCCGAATCAAAATATATTTTGAATCATCTCACTTTTTAAGATACCATCTTGCCATGGTAACAGTTCTGTTAGATATGCCTTGCCTAGTAACTGAAGAATTGTCTCCAAAAAGTGGCAGCAAATGCTATGACATCAACCCAGGGCTAAGGGTGACTATGAGGTGGTAGCTGTGGAGAACTTTGATTTGAATTATTGGATTTTTTTTTACTTATTCATCAAACTGACCCTGGTGGCTTGGCAAAACCTTAAATCATGTACAAAAGGGACACCAACAATAAGAGTGACAAACTGTTGCCCAGATCAGAAGCCCTGTTGCCCCTCACTACCACTGTGATAGTGATACCACATCTCATGGATGGAACTTTCCATGAGCTAGTCCATGATGACTAGGAACATGACATTCAAACAGACATAATTATTCCACTCATATTTACGATTTTTTTTTTCCCCTCAAATGCTACATTAAAGTTGTTTCTCTATCCTATGGTAACAAAGATTAAGAACATCATGAGTATTACTGTCTACTTGGAAAATTATTCCTAAATAAAATCTCAGGCCTTCTGTGCTTTCTATTTCTATTATATCAGCACTGGTGGCACAAGAGTTAAGCCCTTGGCTGCTAACCAAAAAGTTGGCAGTTCAAATCCACCAAGCTGCTCCGTGGGAGAAAGACCTTGCTATTTGCTTCCCTAAAGATTACAGCCAGGAAAACCCTACAGAGCACTTCTATACTGTCACATGAGATCACTATGAGTCAGAATTGACTTCATGGCACCAGAGAACAGTAACAGCATTTCCACTATATACAGTAAGTAACTTAGGCAATCTACCTCATTAGCTGATGCTCAATTTTATGTTGAAATCTCTGGAAAAGCACACGTTAATATCAACAGAGGAAGGATTATCATTAGGAGAATTAACTTTACCCCACTGATAATAAACGTAGAAGCAATCCATACCTTTCTTATATAAACATTTTGTAGGGGGTATGATGTTATAAATAGAAATCATTAAGAATAAGACTTCTTTTTATTTTTCTTCAAATTCAATCATATAAATAGAATATAAAAATCAGTTTTACATCCAGATTACTGGCTCAATAAGAAATATATATATTTTTTTAATCCTCAAACTCCATCTTTTCCTTACAAATGTGCTATTAAGTTCCATATTAGAAATCTACTGCAATAATGAAATTATTGTGTCACATGATATTTATAAAATAAACAGCTTTAGGTACTATGTCATACGCATCACAAAACCTTGGAATCCCTTCCATGAAAATGTAATTTACATATTCAATTACCACAACACTGCAATATGTGATTCTGGCAACCAAAAAGTAACTCTGTTCTCTCTTTGAACAGATATTCAAATATGAGAAATAGTTCCTACCAATCACATTTACCAAAATGACACTGTAGTTCATATTTTAGCAGACACAGCATGTTAACATTAATGGACTTTGGCAGCAAAGTGACTGAGGTCCAACAAGAGAAGCATAGTGTGTACCTGGGGTGTGGGCCCCCGAGAATGTCATATGCAATGTGTATGCTACATATGGCCAAGAGGCACACAAGATGAGCAGCAGGAGAGTTAGGCCTGAACATCAGGAGGCTCAGTAGACAGTCACACACTCAAGGGAAGGCCAGATAGTGAAACATGTGCACTGAATGCGGGTAAGTCCTACCACTTAGTCAGGGACCAGCAAGCAGGGGATACTTTAGCACCTTTCTGTGGCCAGGCTTTGGGAAGGAGTATGATTTGATTCTTGAGATTATTCCACCCGCTGACCAAGTCTAGAAACCATAATGACAAAGAGAAACAGTAAATGCTTTAGAAAACAAATAAAAGATAATTTACATGACATGCTATCATGCTATTTTAACTTTATCATGACACTGCAACCCCCTCCCAATTTGGCCAATAGACTTTACTACAGGTAACTCTCAAACATTTGGAAAGCTTCAAGAAGTTCCTACTATTTGATCAGAAGGATCTTAAAAAATGTCTGAAAAATACTTTCCCCCAGATGCTATTAAATTAGAGATGTTGTATTAAATAACCTCTATTAGTCATAGACTTAATTTAGTCATAAAATTAAGTGAAATCAACACAAATAAACTAAAAAATAAATTTGACTGCTCAATTTTGTTTCTTGATCTAGGGTACTGGTTACCTGGTGTTTGTGAAAATTCACTGAGTTGCATGTCAAGGCCATGTGCATCTTTTCTGCATGTTATCTTACCATTCAAAAAAAAAAAAAGTATTCCAAAATATCTAACTTCTTGAAGCCATTTGGTGATACATGGCTAAACACAGAGCTTGATATTCTTTTAAGACTTCTCAGCCCAAAGCCCTCATCCATCTTAAAGAAAACTATCTAGTTCCTAGATTACATTTACATTGATGTAAATGTAGAATCAAGACCCATAAGCTGTGTGAAGGGCAAAATAAAATGATGACTCCATAAAGGTGCTACATTTTAGATATAAATCCAATTTTTTTTTTTTTTTGTATTTTAGCAAATTCATACTCCCCCAAGATGTAACAAGTGCTGCTCCATATGGCCTCCTATTTCAGTGCAGGCTCAGCTTCTGAGTAATCAATAGTTCCTGTGAGAGGTAGACATTACATCTGGCTTTCTGCAAATTTTAATTTTAAGAGTCAGCAGGCAAAAAATCCTAATGAAAGTGTAGAAGGCCCATGTTCTGATGGAGGAATTACTACTCTTCACAGAATATTTTAAAGGGTATTAAAGATCCACACTGAAGTCCTCAAAAACTGAGCATGAAGTGAATTTCTTCTCTCTTTTCAGCAGGGGACATGAGCTGTGTACCTAGCAAACCCAAATGGAGATGGGTTTATATACTAGCCATATTCTCATTTCCTTTCTATGGCAGGCAGGGAGGTAGGTTCTGGCCAACCTTCCACCTCAAACACCACATTTCTCTAGGGGCTCTGTGAGCTTACCATGTGCCACACAAGCTTTATCCATACACATTCCAAGACTTCTGTTAAGTTTTAGTCAAACCAATTCATGCAGAAAGTCAGGTACTCTGATAATAATACCTCAGTTGATTTGACCAAAAGATTGGAGCAGTCACCCTCAGTAAGGCATGTTTTTATGCAGACATATTTATGGTCATTCATGTGATCATATATATTATGCACATGCATTAACATGGAGAGCTCAAGAATGAGCCTTGCTATTTCCCAGATCTGACATAAGGCCTATCTCTAATTCAACAATGGGTAGAATTTTGCAGAGTTAAGAAATTAAAAAAATTTGGTTAGCTTGAAGCTGAAAATAGTCTAATTATAGCTAACAAACCAAAAAAAAAAAAAAAAACCTCACTGATATCCAGCCGATTCCAACTCACAGCGACTCCTTTTGGATTTCTGAGGCATTAAATCTTTATGGAAGTAGATTGCCCATCTTCCTTCTGATGAGTAGCTGGTAGAGTTTGAACCGCCAACCTTCTGGTTAGCAGTCAAATGCCTTAGGCACTATGCCACCAGAGCTCCTTAATTGTAGAAAATCGTCACTAGCAACCCCAGTTTATCAAAGGTTATACTTTGAAGTGAGATACAAACCTTTACTACCACTACTACTGTTTGTTTAAAAGATGCTTTTCATTTGTACTAATAAACAATTGCTTTAACTTCAGTGGTATTTCTGACAATACTTACCGGAGAATGTGGAAGTGGTGGCCGAACATCAAAATTAATATTCCCTGGATAGAAAACAATGGATAATTACTTCTATATGCATGTAAATAAGGTAAATAAGGTTCCCTCACTGCAGATCAATCAATGTAACTGAAATCTTACTGCTTGTGAAGAATATACACTGTCTGTCTTTTCATCATTTTTTACCCAATTTTCCTACACATGAAATTAAAAGCAATTAGTGTTTTAAAAGTTAAAGTTACAAGCTATTTTTTTTTCTATTTTTAACATTTTGAGAGGTTTTTTTTTTTTTCATTTCATTTTATTTTTTTGCAGTGTTCCCTCCTCTTCCCTCCCACCCCTGGTAACCAACAAAGAAAGTTTCATTCCATATATAAACTTTTCCCTGACTTTTTATAATAATGAACTAATACAATATTTGTCTTTCTGTCCTTGACTTATTTCACTCGGCAAAATGTCCTCCAAGTTCATCCACGTTATGCGCTGATTTGTAGATTCTACATTATTCTTTAGGGTTGTGTAGTATTCTACAGGCTATTTTTTGATAGATGAAATATAAATTTAAAGCAATCTAACACTATTTTTTTTAATCAACCAGTAAAAATAAGGCCTTATCCAACCTGAATTTGTCATAGGCCAAATACAAAATGAGGATGGTTATTACC
Source organism: Orycteropus afer afer (assembly GCF_000298275.1). Classification (NCBI taxonomy): domain Eukaryota; kingdom Metazoa; phylum Chordata; class Mammalia; order Tubulidentata; family Orycteropodidae; genus Orycteropus; species Orycteropus afer. The sequence goes on along the minus strand of NW_006921823.1, from coordinate 4,150,823 downwards.
AGCATTTGAAAAATGAAGACCCCAACATTATAGTAACTCACCATTATCTGCACCAATTTTTTGACAGGGAACTGTAAGAACTCTTAACAAACCATCTGGTTTATAAGAATAATGCTCGACTAGCTAAAAGAAAAGAAGAAAGAAAGGGTAGTAAATAACCAAGGCAGGAAACAGAAATCTTGACTTAACAGCAGCTGACTCTTGTTCAGGCTTTACAAGTAATTCAAGGAGAAACTTAAACAAACAAAAATGTTTCTTTGGGTCAGAATTCCTAATCCTTCCCATATGGTCTTCCTCTCTAGACACCTACTTTGCTCATGGCCTATGCCATTTCAACCCTACTGCCCTAGCACACTGCTATAACAGACACCAAATATCCTCCTGTTCTGCTAAACATAGTGGTTCATTCTCAGCCTAATCCTATTTCATTCTTTAACATATTTGAGATATTCTATCAATATATCCAATTGTCTTTCAAATCCTTCCTTAAAGTCTTTTTTATTTTCAGACAATCTGCTCCACAAGGGTAATTGTGGAGGCTGGGGATAAAAGTAGACATGTCTATTAGGGAAATAAAAAACATACTGCTATTGAGTCAATAGCAACTCAAAGTGACTCTACAGAACAGACTAGAACTTCCCCCTAGGGTTTCCAAGGCTGTAATCTATACAGAAACAGATTGTCAGGTCTTTTTCTCCATTGAGCAGAGATGGAAATGATAGGTTTGGATCTCTGGTTTTTCTATTAGTAGTCAAGTGCTTAAACACTGCGCTACCAGGGCTCCTTCTGTAAAGGGCCAGATAGTGAAAATTTAGGCTTTTGGGGCCAGATAGTCTGTGTTGTATATTCTTTATTTATTTTTTAAAAACAATCTTTACAAGTATAAAAACATTCTTTTCAAAGACTACATATAACAGCCAGGGAGCCAGATTTGGTCTTTAGGTATACTGTGCCATGCTTTAAATTAAAGAATAATGTAGCAATTACCAACTCTCAGTAAAATAGTACTAGATGTTCCAGAGTGAGGGTATGGTCCAGAGGTATCTTACGTTGCTCTTAAGAAAAAACAACTAAATCATGTATGTAAAAATGTAAGGTATTTCTGATATACTTTTCTAAACATGATGGGTAGAACATATATAATGGGAAAGATTTCATTAGGACTGTATACTATAATATAGAGGAGGAATCAATAAAAGTGGGAAAGAGTCTTGGGAAGGAATGTTCTAACTATTCAAGATGTTTAAAATTATAGTGCATGGACTTTGTGAGATTCTGAGTGAACTCCATACAAGCACAATGGTCATTCAGCGGATACCATATGGCCATTTATTAGTGATATTTATTAGTGATAGGGCCTTCCAGCATTGAGAACAGGGCTGGATACAAGATGCCAAGTGCATTATCTGTACACTTCAATGATTCCCTTAGGAGGTGAGAGACTTTGATATGAAATTAATACCAGAAGGTAAAATTCCATACAAATTTCCCTGATTTACCTAGGGTCATGGGTACACCTAACAATAAATACACTTTCAACTCAATACTACTGAAATAAAGCAAAGGCTGTAGTTGATATGAAACAAATGCAAATGAGTCACATAACAGAAAAATAAAATTCTATCGGTAATATGTTTAAGTATTAAAATATTCAATTTTCACAGACAAAATATTTTTATAATTTTCACCTTCAGCATTAGCAACCAAACAACACTGTAGTTGTTAGATGCTGTCGAGTCGTTTCCGACTCATAGCGACCCCATGCACAGCAGTACGAAACACTGCTGATCCCGTACCACACCAGCTCCAGGATCCCTGCTATACTTGAACCCATTGTCACAGCCACCGTGTCAATCCATCTTGTTGAAGACCTTCCCCTCTTTCGTTGACCCTCCACCTTACCAAACATGACATCCTTCTCCAGGGAATGGTCCCTTCTGACAAAATGACCAAAGTAGGTGAGGCGAAGCCTGGCCATTCTCACTTCCAAGGAGCATTTCAGCTGCACTTCCTCCAGGACAGACCTGTTAGCTCTTTTAGCAGTCCATGGTACATTCAGCCTTCTTCGCCAGCACCACAACTCAAAAGCATCAACTCTTCTTGGGTCTTCCTTATTCCTTGTTCAGCTCTCACATGCATATGAGGCAGTTGGAAATATCATGGCTTGTGTCAGGCGCACCTTAGTCCTCAAGGAGATATCCTTGCTCCTCAGCACTTGAAAGAGTTCCTTCACAGCTGACCTG
>NW_006921823.1:4117091-4148150 GCF_000298275.1 Orycteropus afer afer | reverse complement strand
ATGACAGCCTCCTGGTCATTGTACAGGTTCCTCGTGAGTACAATCAAGTGTTTGGGAATTCCCATTCTTCTCAATGTTATCCATAATTTGTCATGAGCCACACAATCAAATGCCTTTGCATAGTCAATAAAACACAAGTAAGCATCTTTCTGGTATTCTTTGCCTTGAGCCAAGATCGCATCTGACAGCAGCTATGATATCCCTTGTTCCACGTCCTCTTCTGAATCCAGCTTGCACCTATGGAAGTTCTGTCAATATACTGCTGCAACTGTTTTTGAATTATCTTCAGTAAGATCTTACTTGCATGTGATATTAATAATATTGTTCAATAATTTCCACATTCTGTGGCATCACTTTTCTTTTGAATGGGTACAAATATGGATCTCTTCCAGTCAGTTGGCCAGGTAGCTGTCTTCCAAATCTTTTGGCAAAACTGAGTGAGTGCCTCCAGTGCAGCATCCATTTGTTGAAATATCTCAATAGGTATTGCACCAATTCCTGGAACCTTGTTCTTTGCCAATTCCTTCATTCCAGCTTCGACTTCCTCCTTCAATACCATTGGTTCCAGATCATATGGCACCTCCTGAAATGGATAAAGATCGACCAGGTCTGTTCGGTACCGTGACTCTGTGTATTCATTCCTTCCATCTTCTTTTGGTGTTTCCTGCATCATTCAATATTTTGCCCATAGAATCTCTCAATATTGCAACTTGCAGCTTAAATTTTTTCCTCAATTCTTTCAGCTTGAGAAATGCTGAGCGTGTTCTTCTCTTTTGCTTTTCTAACTCCAGGTCTTTGCACATTTCATAATATTAATTGGCTTTGTCTTCTCAAGCTGCTCTTTGAAATCTTCACTTCAATTCTTTTATCTTGTCATTTCTTCCATTTGCTTTAGCTTCTCTCCACTCAAGGTCAAGTTTCAGAGTCTCTTCTGTGATCTATTTTGGTCTTCTCTTCTTTTGTTGTCTTTTTAGTGACCTCTTGCTTTCTTCATGGATGATGTTCTTGATGTCATCCCACAATTATTCTGGTTTTCAGTCATTGGTGTTCAATGCATCAAATCTACTCTTTAGATGGTCTCTAAATTCAGGAGCGATATATTCTAGATCATATTTTGGCTCTCATGGACTTGTTTTAATTGTCTTTAACTTCATGTTGAACTTGCATATGAGCCATTGATGGTTTGTTCCACAATAAGATCCTGGCCTGGTTTTGGCTGAAGATATTGAGCTTTTCCACTGCCTCTTGCCACAGATGTAGTCAATCTGATTCCTGTGTGTTCCATCTGGTGAAGTCCACGTGTAGAGCTGCCATTTGTGTTGTTGAAAAAAGGTGTTTGCAATGAACAAGTCATTGGTCTTGCAAAATTCTACCATGCGAGTTCCAGCATTATTTCTGTCACCAAGGCCAAATTTTCCAACTACCGGTGATGTGTCTTTGTTTCCAACTTTTGCATTCCAGTCACCAGTGATAATTAACACATCCTGATTGCATGTTTGGTCAATTTCAGACTGCAGAAGTTGATAAAAATCTTCAATTTCCTCATCTTTGGCTTTGGTGGTTGGGGCATAAATTTGAATAACAGTCGTATTATTGGGTCTTCCTTGTAGGCATATGGATATTATCCTATCACTGACAGCACTGTACTTCAGGACAGATCTTGAAACATCCTTTGTGATGATGAATGCCACACCATTCCTCTTTAAACTGTCATTCCCGGCATAGTAGATCTTATGGTTGTCTGATTCAAAATGGCCAAAACCAGTCCATTTCAGCTCACTAATTCCTAGGATATCAATCTTTATGCATTCCATTTCAGTTTTGACAATTTCCAATTTTCCTAGATTCACACTCTGTACATTCCATGTTCTGATATTAATGGATATTTCCCACTGTTTCTCCTCAATTTGAGTGGTGCAAATGGAGGTCTCGAAAGCTTTACCTTATCCATGTGAGTAAGGCTGGTTTTACTCTGATAATGCAGCTCTTGCCCAGTCCTATTCTGAGAGCCTTCTAACCTAAGTGACTCATCTTCCTCCTCTGTATGGGACAATGTTTCCAGACTATTCATAAAGGTGCACAGTAATGTATCAGACAGTGTTTCTCTGCTATTCATATGGTTTTCCCTGGCCAATTATTTGAGAAGTGGATGGCTCTTCCTTCTTCTGAGTCTGTCTCAGTCTGCAAGCCAGGCTGATACCTGTGTGCACCCCACTGGGTTTGAAACACTGTGGTATAGCCTCAAGACTCATAGCAATACGTCCCCACAGTAGGACAAACCAACAGAAAAGTTTGTCTCCCTTAGCTGTTGGAAACCTCTCCAACCACCTTTACCTGGATCCCTGTGGCTGACTCCTTGCTCTGACTCGGTCCCCTTGGCCTTTTGTCCTTTGCCTGCTTTCTCACCTTGCCTCTTGTGGGGCATGACCTGGGTTCCCTCTCCTCACCTGGATACCTGTGGCTGACTCCTCGATCTGTTCTGGTCCCCTTTCCTTTTCTCTCCTTTCCCTGGTTTCCTGCCTTGCCACTACACTAGGTGGTAGTTACTTTAAGAGCTTGAAAAGTAATTAAGTCTAATGGTCGTAATTGTTAAAAGAAGGGAGTTTGAGTTAAGTTCTTTCCTTGCTATTTCTTTATTCCAGGCGTGGTACAGGCAAGGCTGATTATGTCCTGTTCACAAAAGGTCAATACCATTTCCCCTCTAGGTGGCAGCAGAGTCTTCTGTTTTCTCCCTGACTGTGACCTCACTAAAGTTTTTTAGAATGTTTTATTAAAAGGCCACATTCAGTAATGTTATTGCCCTTTCCTTCATTGTCAGCTAATGAAACTGATTTAAAATTAGACCAGCTACTTTTACTGACTAGAGACCAATAAAAAGTAGAAGCATCCATCCTGTTAGTGCTCAAACTGTTAGCTGTCTGGGGTTTGCATCAGGGACAAATTCTTTGTACAGTAGGAATGTAAGAGTCTTGTCTCCCTGCAGCCCAATCCCAGGAAGTGATGACTTACCTTCTAAATGGTCTTAATTTCCATAGAAAGGGACTCAGCTAGAATGGTATCTGACATTTTATATCCTCTTCAGCATCTCACAAATCAAAGAACCATCTTATTGGCCCTCACTATGCCACCTCCTCTAATCACCTTTGCTTTGATTTTATGTGCATCTGTCTAACTGCTATTCTGGGTTTTAGTAGAATATCTTAGAAAAAAAAATGTTTCTAGTCTCTTAAAGCCAAAACCAAAATCCATTTCTCTGCACCTTCTGAACACAGCCCTGAATCATGCACATCACCTCATGCTGCTGAGAACTGACTGGCTTTGGACAAACCACAGAAGATTCTGGAAGCTCCTTTACCTAATATGTTGATTCTTAGACCAGTTCTTCTCAAACAACAATGTCCATAAAAGTCACCTGCAAAAGCAGCTCTTGACTCAGTAGGTCTGGGGCAGGGCCGAGAAGTGTGTTTCAAACAGACTCCAGGCTCCTTCCATCTCTAAGTCTTGAAAAAAAGGAGCCCCACATGCCCTACTCATCATCCCATCAGGACAGCTACCTCCCCCACGTTTTGATGTGTACCTGCCAAAGTGTGTCAAACTTCTTCCCATCTGGGATGGACAGTTTCCCAGTTTTGTCTTTGTCAATGCGATAGTGCAGCACCTTCCCCTCATGCAGCAGACACAGGGCATAGGACCCATTGTTGTCTCGTGCGCGAATCCTGGAAAAGAAACAGCCAAATCACCACTGCTTCGATGACGTGGTGGGCAGGAGTCTGAGAAGAAACCCCAGCTGAGTGTGTGGATGATACTGCCTGGTCTCTCCTCCATGGAGAGTCCAGAGCTAAGGCTCTGCCCCATGTGCCCAGGAAAGCCCAGCTTCCAGTTCTGCTACCACTGGTCATTTTGAGACAAGGACATCCTGCCCACGTAGGAAAGGACCACAGTTAAGGTCCTGGGAGCCCTAGTGGTCATCAGGAAAGGTAAAGTTGGTGGGGTAAGACCTCTCTTCTTGGTTCACTTCAAGGCAGTAACACCATTGTCCTAGGGCAAATAGAATGAGTGACATACTTAGATCCCCGAATAAATGGAGAAGAGGGAGTCTGTGAGCTTTGCCGGCTCTACCTTCTACCTGGGATGTGAGTTTGTGGAAGATTCTCAGATTACACAGTTGCTTGCCTGGCCTGGGGAAGTGCACATTGTGAGGTGGTGTTTTGTGAGCATTTCAGTTAGGAATTTCTTGACCTCAGATGAAGGGTAGCAAAAGCTTCCACTCCCCAGGGCCTTCCTCATGCTGTCCTCATTGCAGGGATAGGACCTGAGGTGGCCAAGGATGCTCAGGGAAATACTGTTGAGTGAAGTCAAGGGGAGGAGAAACTTACTTGCTTCATGGGGCAAAGGAAAAAAGATGAGTTACCATTGAGTTGATAGCAATTTATGGCAACTTAATGTGTGTCAGAGTAGAACTGTGCTTCATACAATTTTCAGTGGCTTATTTTTCAGAAATAAATCACCAGACCTTTCGTCCAAGGCACCTCTAGAGGGACTTGAACATCCAGCCTTTTGGTTGGCAGCTAAACATGTTAATTATTTGTACCACCCAGTGGGGCAGGGGAACAACCAGCAAAACGAGAGCTGAGCTATGCTGGCTGAACTGGGAGGCTCCTGTTTGCATTGTGGTTGAGGTCATCTTTGAGACAGCCTCCCACCTGATATCCTAATGAGCTGAGACTGGGATAACAAGCAGATGATGCATACATCACAATACCCAGGAGGGGGTACTTCTGGCTTTCTAGAGTTGTAAGAGCAGGCCTACTCAAGGCATGTAGGATTTAGGAAACAGCTGTCTAGGAGGAAGCTACAAAGATATGAAAATGGATGCAACACCTCTCCCAATTTAGTGCCTCTGTCATCACCACAGTCAACCTTGTTTTTCCTTTTCAGCAACTGAAGCCCTTAGTATCATTAGATATGAGAAAATGAGTCACAAAGGTCCTAGAAAGCTTCCCTAGCTTCCAAATTTTTTTTAAATGCATTTTATTGAAGTATAATTTGTTGTTGTTGCTATGTGCTGTCGCGTTGGACCTGACTTATAGCGACCCCTCCTTGTGTTTCCAAGGCAGTATTACTATGGAAGTATATTGTCCAATCTTCCTTCTGGGAATATAATTTATGTACAGTGAAATACACAAAACTAAAGTGACATGGGTCAATGCTTTTTTTTTTTTTTTTCCAATGTTCCCTCCCCTCTCCTCCTACTCCTGGCAACAAACAAAGAAAGTTTCCTTCCATATATATAATCCTTTCTTGACCCTCCACAACAATGAACTAATACTATATTTGTCCTTCTGTATTGACTTATTTCACTCAGCATAATGTCCTCCAAGTTCATCCATGTTATGCAATGTTTTGCTGATGCTACATTATTCTTCAGTGTTGCATAGTATTTCATTGTGTGTATGTACCATACTTTGGTTACCCATTTTTCTGTTGATGGGTACGTAGGCTGTTGCCATCTTTTTGCTATTGTAATTTGTTGTTGTCATTTTGTTGCATGCTTTTTCGTGGTGCTGATTTCTTTGTGCCATACAATTTTCTGTGCTGAGCTTGTTTTGTTTATGAATTGTGTTATCACTTCCTTAATTGCTATTGTTTTAGTATTTGCTAAATATTTTTGCTGGTCCTCTTTTTCATTTTGATGTGAAGGTTTATCATATTTCTTTGGGGTTACCCTGTGATTTATAGTTTTCTTCCCAAGTTTAGAACAGTCCATCCCATCTTGTAGTTGTCTTGACTTCCCTACCATTTAGAAGTTCTGTAACTACACAATTTTTTTTCTCTCTTTTTGGTTTGTACTTGGCCTCATTTGTCAATTCATGTTTCTGGTTCCATCTTTACAATCTTGTAGGCTTATTTATTTTGGATACTAGTATCCTAGTATAGGATACTTTCTATAATTGGGTTGGTTTCTGGGTTATGTCATCATGTGTGTTAACAATCAGTTGTTTGCTGTTGTTTCTTCTCTGTTCAAAGGACTCCCTTTAGCATCTCTTGTAAGGTTAGTCTGATTTTAACAAATTCCCATAATTTCTGCTTATCTGGAAATCTAATTTCGCCATCATATTTGAGGGACACTTTTGCTGGGTATATAATTCTTGGTTGGAAAATTTTCTCTTTCAGAGTTTTATATGTACCATCCCATTGTCTTCTCACCTGCTTGGTTTCTGCCAAGAAATCTGAGCTTAGTCTTATTGGTTACCCCTTGTAGGTTAACTTTTTTTTTTTTTTTTTTTCCCCATGCTGCTTTTAGGATGCTTTCTTTGTCTTTGGTTTTGGTGAGTCTAATGATAATATCAATACCAGAAAGATGTTTACTTGTGTTTTATTGACTATGCAAAGGCATTTGATTGTGTGGATCATGACAAATTATGGATAACATTGAGAAGAAAGGGAATTCCCGAGCACTTGATTGTACTCATGAGGAATCTGTACCTTGACTAGGAGGCTGTCGTTCGAACAGAACAAGGGGACACTACATGGTTTAAAATCAAGAAGGGAGTGTGTCAGGGTTGTATTCTTTCTCCATACTTATTCAATCTATATGCTGAGCAAATAATCCGAGAAGCTGGACTATATGAAGAAAAATGTGGTATCAGGATTGGAGGAAGAATCATTAACAACCTGAGATATGCAGACGATACAACTTGGCTTGCTGAAAGTGAGGATGACTTAAGGCACCTACTGATGAAGGTTAAAGAATACAGTCTGCAGTATGGATTACGTCTCAATATAAAGAAAACAAAAATCCTCACAACTGGACCAATGAGCAGCATCACAATAAATGGAGAGAAGATTGAGGTTGTCAAAGAATTCATGTTGCTTGGTTCTACAATCGATGCCAACGGAAGCAGCAGTCAGGACATTAGATGACATGTAGCATTGGGAAAGTCAACTGCGAAGGAACTGTTTCAAGTGCTGAGGAGCAAGGATATCTCCTTGAGGACCAAGGTGCGTCTAACACAAGTCATGATATTTCCAATCGCCTCGTATGCATGTGAGAGCTGGACAATGAATAAGGAAGACTGAAGAAGAGTTGATGCTTTAGAGTTGTGGTGCTGGCAGAGAATGCTGAAAGTACCATGGACTGCTAAAAGAACTAACAGATCTGTCCTGGAGGAAGTGCAGCCAGAATGCTCTTTGGAAGCAAGAATGGCCAGACTTCGTCTCACCTATTTTGGTCATGTTGTCAGAAGGGACCATTCCCTGGAGAAGGATGTCATGCTTGGTAGGGTGGAGGGTAAACGAAAGAGGGGGAGGCCTTCAACGAGATGAATTGACAAGGTGGCTGCGATGATGGGCTCAGGTATAGCAAGGATTGTGGGGCTGGCATGGGATCAGGCAGTGTTTTGTTCTGCTGTGCATGGGGTCGCTATGAGTCGGAAGCGACTCGATGGCACTTAACAACAAAACAACACAATGATAATATGTCTTGGTGATTTTCTTTTGGGGTCTATTCTGTTTGGGGTTTGTTGTACTTCTTGAATGGATATATTCTCATCTTTCATCATACCAGGGAAATTCTTTTCTAACAGATCTTCAACAATTTTTTCTGTGATTTTATTTGTCTCTTTCTGTTCTGGAATCCAATGACATGTAGGTTATTCTTTTTGATGGTATTCCACATGAACCTTAGGCTTTCTTCATTCCATTTTGATATTTTTTTCTGATTGACCCCTTTCCAAAGAAATATTGAACTATTTGCCTACAATCTCACTAATTCTGTCTTCCATTGATTCAACTGTACTCCTTTACCTGCTCAATAGGTCACCTATTTCTGAAAATTTAGTATTAATCTTCTGGATTTCTGTGTGTAGATTTTGCATCTTTTCTAATTTTTCATTTATTTTGTCCTTGTATTGTCTTTCAAGATTATTTTAGGATCTTCTCTGTGTTTTCCTCAATTTTGTCAGTATTCCTTGATCTGTCTCTCAATTCATTGAAGGTACCTAAATATAATTCTTTTGAATTCCTTATCAGGGAGTTCCAATGTTGTGTCTTCCTCAGGGATGTATTTTGGGTCTGTATCCTGATCCCTAGTTTCTACAGCTTTATCTTGCTTCTTTTTGTGGACTGTGATGCTCTGTTGTGTCTGAGGCATTGTGATGTTTTTTTGTTTGTATTTAATTGTTTATTGTATGTTGAAGTGACTTGCCCATGAATTTTGTTTTCTTTATTTTGTTTGTATGTTATCTATGTAAGCAGGGTACTGTGCTGTGCTCTTGTATTTGCTAGTTGGCAGCACTTATACACTTATCACCTGTCTCCTTTTCTGTTATCAGCCTCCCGTATGTCCCTGCCATTTTGGCAAACAGAAACTATTCTTAGATTCTTGGAATCTGAATGAGAATGCTGTCACATTAAAATAAAAAATGGCCTCCACTTGTAAAGATTCAAAATGGCTGCACCCTTGGTCACATTAAATATCCAAAATGGCCACTACTTGTTAACATTCAAAATAGCTGTGCCCTCTGTCACTTTAAACATCAAAATGGCCACCACTTGTAAACAATCAAAATGGCTGTGCCCTCAGTCACTTGAAATATCCCAAATGGCTGCCACTTGTAAACAATTAAAATGGCTGTGCCCTCTGGACCATCAAAAGCCCATAGCTCTGGTTGTCTCCCTCCTTGTTGTTTCCCTTCCTAGTCATAGGCCACCAGTGCAGTTGTCCCTGCAGCCCTTGGAGACCAGGGCTGATCTTTAGGTCAATTCTCAGGTCCCAATACCACTTGGAAATATTTATGCTGTTGGTCCCATCAGAGGAACTGACAATCTGCAGCTCCAACCATCTCCATACACACAGTTTTTCTTCAGGTTTTTCCACTAGTTGGTGCCTAACCCCCTTCTGTATCCTTCCTTTCAAAGCTCAGGGCTCCAGGATTATCTTCTATATCTCTGTCATTTGGTTTCTCTCTCCTTTTTTGAAAAGGGTCTGTGTAGCTTGTCTGTCTATCCCTCCATCTTACTGGAAATCTGCCTCCACATTTTCTAAAGTGGCGCAACTGAGGCCCAGAACTGCTAAGCAATGGCTCAAAGATACTGTGTATAGAAAGAGTTCAAATGTGCCAAGATGCCAGAAGACTTTTGGGATTTTAGTAAAATTTCTAATGACTCCTTCTGGGTGCAGAAGGTCATACCTATGGGTGGGAAATTTAATAAAGACAGGCTTTGGAACCAGACCTGGCTATGCTTTTCTTCCTCTGCTATACTGATTCATCTCAGAATGGAAACCCAAGATTTGAAAGATGAATTGTGGTATGTGAGGTTTGAACTTTGCTTTACAGATACATTTATTTTCAAGTCATGCTTGACTTTGCAATAGATAGGTTCCTTCTATGCCCCACTGCTTGGGGCAGCTGGCTGGGTGGGGAGACATACCCACACTCTCCTGTCCTCTGCAGGTGGCTGCTTCTGGAACCTTCTTCACTATGAAAACAGCCCCTTCCTCCCACACAACCAAATCCCCAGCACCCTGAAGTGTGAGTTCCCCTTTTCATAGTCACATAGTTGATTAACGCCATTTAGTTGCTGGTAAACCCCAAATAAATAAACAAATTAATTCACACAGAGAAGCTAAAACACTTTTATATGAGGGGTATTGAGTCAGAGGGAAACTATTTTATCACCTGGGACTATTTATATTTTCTTTGTTTATTTTATGACATTAGTGGCAAACAAACAGAATAATTTAGAAATATAAAGAACTACACAAACACCAAAATGTTAAGAATTTACTCATATGCATATATTCCCACTCCTCACATATTGACATGGTTAAGTTCCAAACATCAGGTTGTATATGAAAATCAGTATTACATGAAACTTCAGCAACCAAATGTTTCCCAGACTACAGGAGTCATTTCAGAGGCAGCCCGATGGGGTTGCTTCCTCCCCTGCAGCCAGTGTCAGAAGCTAACTCATCTCCACCTGTTCCATGTTTTGGGTAGGCAGGTAGGCTTGTGCCATTTCAAACCATAGGCAGAGCTGACTGGCCAGCAAGAGACTCACCTTACCCCAACAAGTACGTAGTTCTTGCTCTCCACAGAAATGCCCACTCATCTACCACCAGCTGGTCCCAGCAATGCCAAGTGCAAACAGTGGATCTCAGGGTCTGGGAGGAAGTGAGGGCTGCATCTCCTGCCTGTGAACCTCTGCCACCTTCTTACACACTCACAATTCAAAGCCATACCTCTACTTGGACAGCAGGGTGGCAACCAACAGTGGGTCTGCCTTAGATTCAGCCAGGCTGATGCCTTGGAGCACTGTACAAGTTAATGCCCACCTCCACCCCATCCCCAGCAACAGGCTTTTTTTTTTTTTTTCATTCTTCCTCTTTTAATCTTATTTGCATTCAAGACTGGGGAGAGGGGATGGGAAGGATTGAGGACTTGGGGTTCGGGGGGGAAAGCACTCTCTCACTCACAACTTGAATCCTCACATGGCAGTAAGGTGATATAAGTAGTTTTTTTTTTTTTTTTTTTACTGTTATCATACACATGAAATATCAGATAACATAGTTGACAAGTGGGGAGTAGGTGTAAAATTGATTTTGTGAGAATGAAATTAATGTCCATAGGCCATACCAAAATATCATTCTCATTGATTCAGAGTTCTTCATCTCCACTACCTCAAGGTCATGGCTATAATATATGGAACTTAAATTCTGTTCTCTGAGTCCAATCTCTACAACTCCATCTTGTCTTGGATGTTGATTGCCATCTTCTTGTTAAATTGAGAGGATCAAAGATGGCCCAAGGAGAAAGGAAGAGATGGTGCAAATGATCTCTTTGCAGAGAAATGCAAATAAAATCAGAGAAAGAAAGAAAATCAGACTGGAAAACATGAAAAAGGCTAGTAATACTAAATGTTGATAAGAATAGAGAGAAACAGGAGCCCTCATCACTGTCAGTGTGGATGGAAATTAGTTCACCCACTTTGGTAAACAATTTGGAATTTTCTGATAAAACTGAACATATACTGTACATACACTGTGAATCTGCAATTCTACACTCAGGTATATATCTGTGTACTGTGTACCCCAGAAAGTACTCTGGGATGTTTATAGCAGCTTTTTCTATGGTAGTTAACAACTGTAAATAACCTAAATATTCACCAACTGCAGAGTGAGTACAGAAATTGTGGAAGATTTCCTCAGTCCCTGTGCTCCAGCCCAGCAGCTAGTGCAAACCCCTAGATGCTGGCAGTGAATGGGGAACACTCTTTAAGGCCTAGAAGTGTCAAGGCCATGGCGACATAGAGCTGACAGGAACAGTGACCATCCATGGATTTAGCCTGAGCAACCACTGTGGCAGCTGGCAGGAAATGAGGGTAGAAGAGAAACCCACAGGCCCAGCATCTGTAAGTGGCAAAGACCAGAAGCCTGAGTGACATTAACGGCCAGCAACTGTGAGGTATCTGCTGCCTGCAGTTGGTTTATGGGTGGGGTATTTTAATTTAACTTTTGAGAAAAACTGGTTTGGGAGCTGAAGCGTTGCTCCTCCCCTCTGCTGCCACTCAGAAGTACTCCTCTACCACGGCATACCCACCAATGTCCCTCTGCTACAAACCAACCTAAGGGGGGAAGGGTGAAGACAAGTCCTCCAGTGGCTGTTATATTTGCTACCTTCTGCTCTCAGGGTCAACTGGCCTCTGCTTGTTCAGGAATCCAGTAACCAGGTGCTATCAAATCAATTCTGACTCATAGTGACCCCACTGGTATAAAAGTAGAACTGTGCTTCATGGGGTTTTCAATGGCTGATTTTTCAGAAGTAGATTGTCTGGTTCTATAGAGTCTCCTCGGAATGGACTTTTTGGTTAGTCCTTGAGTGTGTTAACCATTTGTACCACCCAAGGACTCCTTGTTCATGAAAGCCTTAACATATTTTTTTCCCAATGATCTTCTTGGAGGAAGCAGGTTAACAGATTTAGTTTTTACTAAATCTGTTAACCTGTAGAGAAGGAAACCTCTTTAAATCTGAAGGAAAAACTCCTAATGTAAGACATTCAAGATTTCCACATAGGACTTTCAATCATATACAAATTCAAAAAGATTACCAAAAACAAAAAGAAATATGGGTTGGAGAAAGAGGATGAGGAAGAGAGAGGGAAGGAAGGAAGGAGTAAAGAAGTAGAGAAAGACATGGGGGCAAGGGAGAGAGGAAAAGAAAGAGGAGGGAGAAAAGGAAGGCGGAAATGGAAGGAAGAGGGAGAGAAGGAGGGAGCAAAGAAGGGAAAGAGCAAGAGGGTGAGAAAGAGACATTGATTGATTTAAATCTCTAAAAACTTTTAGTACTGAAAAAGCCAAATTTAAAATAACAATGTATGAAATGTTTAAACAAATAAAGAATAAATCACAAAAATTAGCAAGCAATAGGAGTCTCTCAAAATGCTTAGGAAGATTTTAAAACAAATTAATAGAATTCCTAGCAAGAGTTATTGATGGAAAAAAAAGAAATAATGGACTGGTACAGTGTAGTGAGTTGCATGGTATGGCTTCTTTAGCCATAGTCTTTGTAATTCCCACCAGATTACTGGGTGGGACCATGAAAATATGTGTCAACTTGGCTGTGCAGTTGGTAGTAGTTATTCCTATAATAAGACTGGCAATTAACTCCATAGTGGAATTTGCCTTGAGGAACTGAGTAGCTGCTTTTAAACTCCTGATTGTTAAAGTCATTCACCTGGGGTATTTCTGTTGGAGCATCACAAAGTAATCTTCTGGGAAAGATAGCTCTTTCTCAGGTGTGTAGAACTCTGATATTGGGATTGGTTAGTTTTGCCACTCTGCCAGGCTTAAAATGTGCCCTCCTAGAAGCAGAGAGGGAATCTCATAACTGACTGGGAGAGATGCCTGGCTGAAAGAAACACCCAGCTGAGAGAGACATCCAGCTAAGAGAGACACCCAGTTGAGAGATGGTGGGAGTGGAACAAAGAGGCAAGGGACAGAGCAGCAGGCTTACCTGGCCCACAGAGGCAGAGGCCAGGCTGAGAGCCAAGAGACAGACAGGCGTGTCTAAGGGCACAGCAGAGGGGACACTGTCCTGATCAAGGAACTCTATCCTGAGCAAGTTCCTGAACTTTAATTGTAGCCTGTTGTTTCCTTAATAAGCCCCATACTCTGTGGGTTCTGTGTGGACACTGCAGTGAATTATCAAACCCAGCAAAGAGGTGGTGGGTGCCATGGGAGGGACAGTTGGTGTCAAGGTTGGAAGAGGGCTGGAGAGTGGCAGCACTGGAGGGGTCACATACTTAATTGTCCTCATTAGGAACTTGGACATAGACCAAGAGGCTGTTGTTCAAAGAGAACAAGGGGATACTGCATAGTTTAACATCAGGCTTATAGGAATAGGCCTTGGGCTGCTGATGGTGAGTCTGTCTTCCTCTCGTGTAGTAAGAGGAGGTGAAAAGATGCCTCCTCCCTGCTCTTTTTGCAATTGGTTTAACAACATATTACATATAACTAACGAGAATATTAGTCACAAATGTTACTAAGTCTATAAGCTGGAGTGTGATGCTGGAATGTCATGACACTATGATGAAGACTGACATACAGGTAGTCCCTGATTTACAATATATTCAAGTTATAGTGAACCACACTTAAGACCATCTTTTTTTTTTTCCTATACATGTTATTGTTGGTGATATGTACTACATACAATGTTGTGGTGCCTAATTTGCTAATGTTACTATACTAAGATGTTCACTTGCAGATGTTCAAAAATCACATTTATAAAGATACTAGTAATAAAAGGTAATAATAATGAAAATTTTTAAAAAAAGATATAATTGACTTATGTTAGAACTGACTTATGATGGAGTCTTTGGAATGGAACCCCATTGTAAGTCAGGGACTACCTGTATTGTCATATGGCATACCCTTTTCAATATGTCTTTTTGAATCTAATATCATCTCCCCCTTGACCTCCTAAGGGATCACACACTTAATTGTGCTCATGAGGAACCTGGACATAGACCAAGACCTTGTTCAAAGAGAACAAGGGGATACTGCATGGTTTAACATCAGTAAGGGTGTGTATCAGGATTATGTCCTTTCACCATGCTTATTCAATGTGTATGCTGAGCAAATAATCTGAGAAGCTAGACTATATGAAGAAGAGTGCAGCACCAGGATTGGAGGAAGACTCATTTATAACCTGAGACATGCAAATGACACAACCTTGCCTGCTGAAAGTGAAAATGACTTGAAGCACTTACTGATAAAGATCAAAGACTAGTTTCAGTATGGATTATACCTCAACATAAAGAAGATGAAAATCCTCACAACTGGACCAATAAGCAACACTATGAAAAATGGAGAAAAGATTGAAGTTGTCAGTGATTTCATTTCACTCGGATCCACAATCAACACCCATGGAAGCAGCAGTCAAGAAATCAGACATTGTATTGCACTGGGCAAATCTGCTGCAAAAAGATCTTTTTAAAGTGTTAAGAAGCAAAGATGTCACTTTGAAGAATAAGGTACACCTAACCCAAACCATAGTATTTTCAATTACCTCATATGCATGTGAAATCTGGACAATGAGTAAGGAAGATTGAAAAAAAAAAAAAAAGATTGATGCCTTTGAATTATGGTTTTGGCAAAGAATACTGAAAATATCATGGACTGCTAGAAGAATGAACCAATTTGTCACTGAAGAAGTGCAGTCAGAATGCTCCTTGGAAGCGAGAATGGCCAGAGACTGGCAGTTCAAACCCACCAGCCACTCCTCAGAAGAAAGATTCAGCAATTTACTTCTGTTGTGATTCTGCCTCAGACACACAAGGAGGGATCGCTATGAGTAGGATTCAACTCGATGGCAGTGAGGGTGAGACTTTGGTCATGTTGTCAGAAGGGACCATTCTCTGAAGAAGGATGCCATGCTTGGTAATATAGAGGTCAGTGAAAAAGAAGACCCTCAATAAGATTGATTGACACAGTGGCTGCAATGATGGGATCAAGTATAGCAAAAAATTGTGAAGATGGCACAGGAGCAGGCAGTGTTTCATTCTTTGGTACAAAAGGTCACTATGAGTTGGAGCTGACTCAACAGCATCTAACAACAACAACAGCTCCTAACACAAGGCCTGGCACATGTCTGGCTAAATGTATAGATATTTTGTTAAATGAACAATTATTGTGGTACCCTCTTTTTTTATACAGCATACGTCTCAGAAGATTAGATGGTAGAAATTGCATCGAAATGGTATTGGTAATTTATTAATTTGATGAATCCTTTGAGAAATCTGAGATATTACCACTTTTTTTTTAACATTAGTTCAGCTATTTGGAGAGCAACCATCAATCAATCTCTCTTTCATTTTCCTTTTTTAGTTTTAAAGTAGGAATTTAATGAAATTGAGAAACAATTTTAATTTCTAGTATTATTTTACATTACATACATATGTTATTTGTGAAATATTTTGTAACTGAAGATGCATGTTTTAACTAAGAGATGAGTATATCCTTATCAGAATGCTGACTCAGTAAAACGATCTTTGTTAGATTATTAAATTAAAAATAAAAGAAATTGTGTGTCAAAATCATTTTTCCAAAACTCATATATAGGTAAATAACCTCAATATTAGTTGTATTTTAATACTAGAAGAAAAAAGTTTCACCATATTTCTATCAAGCATCTCTTTTTAAAGACCATCTTGAACCTGCTCTTGGCTCTGTAAGATTTTCAAGGGCTTTTAGCAAAAGATAAAAATTATTTACCTAGAAACTAAACACAAAGAAAACAGTAAGATTTTTGTTTCTTCTTTTGTACAACATGGCATTTTTAGAGTATAGCCAATGTAAAATACTTTATGTGATGAAACAAAGGACACATCACATAACATTTCAATACAGATGACACACTGCACATGGAGAAGTGGCTGTACATACATCATGGCTCTAAGCTGTGACACCTGAACTATGTGAGTAAGGCCACAGATGCTCAGGGCCCACTCAGAACAGATTTTTTCAAGACCCTAGAGAAACTAAGCAATATGTCCACAATGCCTTATGTTTTGTACAATTTGTGAAAGATATTTTAGTCACAAGCAGGGAAGACCACTCCTTCTTCCATCCTAGCTTCCCCTTCCAAAGTTGGCAAGGACTCTAAAAATGTACATGACATTATTATTAATGAGTGTGAACCTAGAGGAGGGGCTAAATTACCTACCTTTTTTTCTACATATAGAAAATACTATTACAAAATTATCATCAAATGAAGAGACAACTAAAACTCAATCCAGTCAAAAAAACATAGAATATAAAAGGTGTTACATAGATGTGTTAGGCAGTTAGTTATAAATTATATTTTTAAATAAATTTTGTATCTTTATTATATTTATTATTTTTAAAATGTCATTTGTTGTAATTTTTTTTCTACAAAATATATTTTATTCTACCAAATACATTTTTTACCTAATTTTTAATTCTTTTTATTTATTTATTTACTTATTTTTAAAGTATCTTCAATTATGTATGCTTTGGGCCCCACAAATCCTGGATGCTTCCTGTAGGGAGAGGGATATATAACCTTTGGAATACAAATCTTGTTTTACTTTTCTAACAAATTCACTTTGCAGTTATACCCCAGCTGAGACCAACTAGTTAATCAGTTATTTTCGAGTTGCCCCTGACTTATGGTGACCCCATATGTGTCAGAGTAGAATTGTATGCCTTAGAATTTTTAATAGCTGATTTTCTGGAAGCAAATTGCCAGGCCTTTCATATGAGATGTCTCTGGGTGAATCTGAACCTCTAGCACTTAGGTTAGGATTTCTGGTGGTGTAATCGTTAAACACATGGCTGCAAAATACAAAGTGAGTGGATCAAACCCACCAGTTCCTCTGAGGGAGAAAAGAACTGGCAATCTGCTCCCATTAAGATTTTTTTTTTGTTGTTGTTGTTGTTGTTAGGTGCCACTGAGTCAGTTCTGACTCATAGTGACACTATGTACAACAGAACAATATATTGCCTAGTCCTGTACTATCCTCACAATCATTGCCATTTTTGTGTACACTATAGCAGTATGGTCTAGGAAACCATATGGAGCAATTCTACTCTGTCCTATAGGATCACTGTGAGTCAGAATTGAATTGATGGCACACCACCACTACCACCATCACCACCTCTTGATTAGCAGCTGAGCGCCTTAACCTTTGCACCACCCAGGGACTCCAAGCTGTGACTAGCTTCTTGAAAAAGCAAACCATGCTATCATCTAAGTCCTTAGGGAGTCAGAGGGATGCACCCCACTCTCATGGCCCTTCTGCCTTGCTTCCATCCCTGGCCTCACCAAGAAGGCAGAGTTCTAATTCCCATCCATAGGGACCAGGTGGTGGGCACTGGATCTTGGCCTGGAAAATCCCCTGCCTGGGCCTCACCAGCCAGCCAGTCTCTAGAAATGGCTGATATCCATCATGGCAAAAAGCTGGATGATGGATCATACTAGAAACACCACAGATACTTGTATGAGAGAGGTCTATAGAACCACAATGTCCAATTTCTTGGTAAAGAGCTTCACATTCAGCTTTTTCTTCAAGTGCATTAACTACAAAGTCCCTGAATAGTCCTGACTGTGCAATGTGGACATGAGACCAGAGGGGTGGTAGTGGTGGTGGCAGTGATGGGAAGCACCTGTTTTCTATTTCCCCTGGACAGCCCCAACACCATATTGGGTGTGTTATGGAGTCCCTGGGCAGTGTTCTCAATGCACTGTGCCAGCTCCTCATGGTCCAAATGTTAGGGATCCTGGCTTCCAGCCTCATCTTTTATTTGCTTTTCAACTTGAACAAGTCTATCCAGGTCTGAGTCCTTGTATGAAAACCAAGGGATTCAGATGCAATCAACTGCAGGACCCCTTCTGGCTCAGGTATTTAGTGTTGTGTGTGGATTTCACACCTAGTTCATGAAAGACAAAAACTCAGACCCAACTTCAGTAGCATCTCAGATATGATGTATCTTGAGTGTTAAGCACTTCTGGGATATATCATTTTAAATTGCATTACTGAGTATTTATAATCTAATGTGGGTCTTACAACTTTTGAAGTATATTGCCTTTCCTAAATGTTTTCTCCGTCTGTTAGATCAAAGGCATTTCTGGATGGCCATGGGTGTATGTGTGTTTTGGGGATCATTTTTTAACTTTACAGTCTAATTGTTATAAATGTTTCCAATGTAATGTTTTCAGTCTGAAATGATGAAATAAATGGTTAATACATCATATTAATAACAATGAATCCGTTAGAAATACTTTCTTGGATTTTGTTTGCCCTAATTATTATTCCACAGAGCAGTGATGGTTCAGTAGTAGAATTCTCATCTTCTGTGTGGGAGCTCTGCATTTGATTCCTAGCCAATGCACACTGTCCACAGCAGTTACCCATCTGTCAATGGAGGCATGTGTGTTGCTATGATGTTAAACAGGTTTCAACAGAGCTTCCAGATTAAGACAAGGAAGAAAGGTCTGTCATCACTGCTGAAAATCAGCCAATGAAAATCCTATGAATCACAGTAGTCCACTTATCATTTGGATGGCACAGGACCAGGCAGCATTTCACTCTGCTGTGCGTGAAGTTGCTATGAGTCAGGGACTGACTCCACAGCAGTTAACAACAATTATTCCATTATACTGATAAAATCCTATTATCAGTTTATGACATGCAATGTGAAAGTAGACATTCAATCCCCTCTGTGACAGAATCTTTTTTTAAAAAAAATGTGTCACTGTGAAGTAAAAAACTTAACTTTAGCCAAAGAAATTGGGTAAAAAACAAATCCTTGGTTCCTGAAAGAGAACTTCTAAAGCCAAAGAATTTCCCCAATAATTAAAATGTCTTTGATGAGGCTTCTAGACCCTACCTAAGGGGTTATGCTAATGAAGTGACTCAGGTAGAAGCTGGCCAGGCCAGAAAGACCTACCACATGATATCAACCTGACCTGGCAGGGGCATGACTCAAGGAATCATGCCTACATAATGAGGCCCAATAAAGTCTCTGTACAAGGAAGCTCCATGGGCTTACTAGTTAGTGAAAGACATTGATGCATGTGGAAGGGTAGCATGTCCCTTTCTGTGTCATGGAAAACTCCACACTGAGAACCTCCCAGACCTTACCCTAAACGTCTCTTCATTTGAATCCTTTTCCTTAGTGGTAATTGTAATTATAGGGTTTTCCTGAATTCTCTGATTCATTCTAGCAAATTATTGGACCAGAAGTGAAAGCCAGCAATGAAGAAATCTGGGAATAGTAGAGCTTATGATTGGTCTCCTGAAGGGGTAGAGAGAACCCCTGAGCTTGTCAGAAATGAGGGGAGCCCTGGGGTCTCCCTAGCTTTCACTGGCATCTGAAATCTTGGGCCTACTTGACAGTCTGGAGGATTGTGCCTTTTAACTTGTGATGTCTGACCTAGCTCCAGGTAGTTGGAGTCAGAGGAACAACTGCTTCATGTGTAGTTGAATTAGAACTAAACTGAATAGATTTCAGATGAAATTTTGACCGGGATGAATATAATGGTAGGTGGCAAGTGGGAGACAGGAGGAGTGATGTGGTGGGTGGGTGATCAGAAACACTGGGAATACACCCAGGTTGGGAACCAGACTATGGGAATGGAGGAGTGGAAGTGTCAATACTGAGCTATGAAAATCAAACAGAAAGACAAAACTGAACAGTGAGAAACCATAAGTATCAGTTGCAAGGGCTGCCCAATGATTTCTGCCTTACAGAAAATCAAAACTGTGCCCTGTCCCTACTTCAGTCAAACATTGACTTCACTGCATTGTGATGATTTGTTTATGGATCTGTCCCTACTACAAGGATATAAACTCCTTGAGGACAGGTGTCTAGTCATCTTTATATTCCAGCTGTTAGAACACAAAAACTATTAAATACATCGTCGATCATTTAATTGATTACTGCAAAGTGGGCATCACTGGGAATGTCAGGGAAAAAAGGAGAAGCAAATCACAGTACTCCACCATCCCAAGAAGGTTGATGTGAGGTGGCTCACCAACAGTGCCCCTCATGGCTGACTCCCCATCTTACTGCAATGAGCACAGATGACAAAAGAGGACAGAGAAAACCCACAGTCCTTGACAGTGAGAGGGCATGGAGGAATGGTCTGTGTCTGTACATTTCTCCCTACTAAGAGGTCAACTTTGTGAAGTCAGACACTTGCTTTCTTACTTCTCCATCTCCAGTGTCCAGATGACACCTCGCATGACAAAGACCCTGACACTGACCAGAATCTGGACAGGGGTTCAGAGAGGAGGGGTCAGAGGGCAGCTCCCATTGTCCTGGTGAAACAACCATGCAGGAAGGCTGGGGCACAGGGTAGAACTACGTAGCAGGAGACCATGGGAAGTCTGCACTTCCCTGGGGGCTTCTAGCAGCACACGCCAGCATAAACACCATGCCTTCTTTCAACAAAATTAAAAGGTGTTCCAGTTCTTAGGCCTGAAAAGACAAAGGCCCTGAAATCACTATCAACAGTGAATAATACCACACTTTGGTTCCAATGTATATGAATGTGCATGGGGCGTTGAGTGGGACCCCTCCCATACCCTTCTGCAGTCCATGTTCTATACAGCAGCTGAACTGACCCCACTAACAGGAGTCAGATCTTGCTCTCAACTTCCTGAATGCTTATTGACTTGCCCTAGCAAAATCCCCCTAATGACCATGAATGTCTGTGGCCTAGTCTCATACTTCACTTCTTCCCCTCTCACCAGGTACAGCCACAGGGGCTTCTGTGGCAGCTGGACACCTGCCAGCACTTTCTTGCCCCAGAACCCCTGCATGTGTTCTTTCCTTGGCCACCTCAGGTCTTTGTTCAAGTGCCTCTTCTCAGTGAATCCCTCCCTTTCCACCCAGAATAAAATAGAAACCCAAGACCTCCACTCCATGTTCTATTTCTCTACCTCTATCCACTGGTCATAGTATAGATTCTTTGGTCAAGTGTTTAGTGTTGATTTTGCCCACTGAAATGTAGACTCTCTGAGCAAGGACACTAGCTTACTTACTTCTCCATCCTCAACACCTAGACATTGCCTAGCATTTGGTATCTTGCTTACCTAAGAAATCCAATAAATCTCAGTCCAAAGAATGAATAAGCTGATTTAGATAACTGGAAAATAGGCATGAGACATCTTCTTTATGGAAATCTGACTAAAGGCCTAAGAAGAATGAGTGGAATGAAGCTAAAAGCTTCCCAAGCCCTCCTTGTTATTTAACTCATGGTACAGGACAACGTGGTTTGAAACTTCACCTTCTTCATTCTCTAAGTGACAAAACTCAGCAGTGACTTCAATTAAAAAAGACCCTGCTTTTTTACTGGACCATGCTATTCATTAAAAAAAAAAGGGGGGTGGTGGTGGATATTTTATAAAACAATAGCTAAATAGTGCCAATATGGAGTATTTGAAATAAGGACCAGGACTCAGTGACACATCTGACCATCTGAACCAGGGCTTGTACGAGTAGCCTCTCTTGGGGGATGGGGCAGCAATTTATGGATGGGGAAACTAAGGCACTCATGCCAGATGCAGGATCAGCAGGACCTGGCACTGGGTTATAACAGTACACTGAATTCTTTTAGCAGTAGTTTCCAAAAAAAGAACAAACACTGAATATTTTTCTACATATGAAAGAATCTGGACCAAGGTCAAGTCAACTAAACTTCAGGAAACTTATTTTATTCCCTGATATAGGCCCTGCCCTGTGCTAGAAAGTGCTTAAGTTCAAGGCTGTATTCAATACAATTGGCAAACTTTATATACTCTAAATAAATATACTTGGCAATATTCAAATATTTACAAAAACACATATGGACCATAAAACATGCAGTATCCTTCAAAGAAAAATCCACAACTTCAGCAAGAGCTAAGCCATCAATCAACTTTCCATTATACACTCATTGAGAACAAAATATCCTTGCTATGGATTGAGTAAAAAAGATATTTTAATGTCCTAAACCTCGTACCTATGAATGTGACCTTGTTTGGAGAAATTGGGTTTTTCTTTGCAGATGTTATCAGTTAAAGGAATCATATTTTAGAAGTGTGAGTCCTAATATCTTCTGAGATGTGTCTTATAAAAAAGGATAGACAAGGAAACAGAGTCAGCCACAAGGGGAAAATACCATGTGAGGATCCATCTACAAGCCAAAGGACAAGAAGAAATACTCGGAGCTACCAGAAATTGAAAGAGACATCTCCTGCAGCTGGCAGAGATTATACTCCTTGTTAATACCCTAAATTTGGACTGCCAGTATCCAGACCTGTGAAACAATACATTTATATTCTGTTTAATAAATTTCTGGTTAGATGTGTCACTGTGTTCTGGCCCATATTGTGGTATTTTGTTACTGTAGACCTAGAAAACTAAGCTATGAAATAAAATATCCACATGTTGAAGTCTTCTAAGATGTTTTCATGTATTTTTTTTTTTCTATTAAAATAACATTATATTGCCTGGTAATATGAATTCCTAGTGCTAACGAAAGAGAAACATGTGGGCAGTGGTGGTTTAGTGGTAGAATGTTTGCCTTCTGTGCAGGAAGCCAATGCACCTTATCTCAATGACAAATCTGAGATTTACAATGGTCCAATCTGAAACCAATCATGGAGATGGTGCAGGACCAGACAAGGTTTCTATCTGTTGTGCATGGGGTCGCCATGAGTTGGGACTGACTCAAAGACAACTAACAACAACAACAATGCAGAAATAAGAGCACTGAAGTAGTGAAGATTAGGAAAAGCCAGAGTAACATTGACTGAGTGTCTGTTCCACACTAGGTGATATGTAGAGTGTTTGCCAATCATTTTAATTTCATCTTCAAGACAGTAATAACCAAGATCATCACTGATTCCAGATCGAGAGAAAAAGCTGAACTTTGTGGAGGTTATGTCATTAGTCAAAGGTTAGCGCTTGGGTTTTGAAGCCAGGTCTCACCAACCCCACATTTGTGCACTTACTGCTTGTTAGTTACATTGTCTAACATCAGGATTGAGGCTTGAGTAAAGGCATTGCTTACTTGTTCTTCAATAAACTAGCACCAAACCTGTCATTCATGAAAAGTAAAGGTAGGGGGCATAGAGGGTGGGCAATACAAAGTAGCGAGAGCGAGGAACACTATCATCACAGGGATTAGTGTCTAGCCAAGAAATTACAAGGTGATTACAACACAGGAACGCAGCAACAAGAACCACCTGGGGACTCAGTGAAATGCAGAAACCCAGGCCTTTATCTCTATGGGGTCTCCTGTGTATTATTAGCTCTGATTCCAGCTGACTCTGAAACAAATCATGTTTAAGAATTTCTGGAATAAACCCAATATTCTCCCTCATATGGGGAAAACGAAATACAACAGAGGTGTACTATGAGGCCAAATGAAATTTTAGTTTGACCAAGGCACAGAGGAAACAAAAGGGGTGTCTGTCAAACAAGAAATGTTTGTGGGGTTTTCCATGTTCTGCACAGTGCTTATGCATATCCCTTTGGCAGGATGGCAACAGCAGGACTTCAGCCTTCAAAGGGTGCAGCCATCTGTTTTCAGGAATCGGAAACTCAGAAAAATCTGCTTCATGACAGCAACTGTTCCTCAGACAGCATAACAGCAAATCTCTTAGCCAGTGAGATGTCAGTAGGTCTGAATCATTTTGCTGGGTTACAATATTGTGGCCAAGCAGTTATGTAAGCATTCCTATGACATTTTTGTCAGAAATTATTACTAAGAAAATGTCAAATGTTGAAATCTAAGGGAAAATGAGCTTATAGGTGCCTACACTAGTATCACATGTGTTCCTTTTCCACCCTGTTCCATTAACCATCATTCTAGTCACTGCTATGCTAACTTGCAATGCTTCCTGGTTTCTAAGATCTCTTTTTTAAAACACCTACTCTTTATTTGGGAGCTCTGGTGGCATAATGCCTAAGGCATTTTGACTGCTAACCAGAAGACTGGTGGTTCAAACTCACCAGTCACTCCTCAGAAGGAAGGTTGGGCAATCTATTTCCATAGTGATACTGCCTCAGAAACCCAAGGAGGGGTCACTATGAGTCAGATCCTACTTGACAGCAGTGCATTACTCCTTACTTATTGTCTATCTTTTCATCCACCATTTTGCATTTGCAATAATAATAAAAATCTATCTTACTATTTTGTGCATTAACGACATACATCTGGCAGTAACAAATGCTGAAGTGTGAGGTGAGAGTCACACTGGCTATGATGGTTAAGGTTATATGTCACCTTGGTTAAGCCATGATTCTCAGTGGTTTGGCAGTTATGTAATGATGTAATTTAGCAGTTATGTAATGATGTGGTCGTCTTCCATTTTTTTTATAAAGTTTTGCATAACCACCTGGTTTGGGAAACTTAACTATGTTTATAACTAAGAAGTGGATGTATTGTGTTGAAGATTTTTTTTTTTTTTTTTAAGTGGTATTATGGTAAAGTATGAGGAAAATTCTTTAAATAGATTGATACAAACAAATTCTTCTACTTTTAGGAAAAGTTGAGCAAAGTCAGCTGGTTATTAACCAATATG
This sequence comes from Orycteropus afer afer, assembly GCF_000298275.1. Taxonomy (NCBI): domain Eukaryota; kingdom Metazoa; phylum Chordata; class Mammalia; order Tubulidentata; family Orycteropodidae; genus Orycteropus; species Orycteropus afer. The sequence continues at coordinate 4,123,553 of NW_006921823.1, read as the reverse complement.
TTTGATGAGCTATATTACTTGTTTCTTAAATCTCCAAGGCTAGAGTATAACAGTTTTAATCTATAGCATTCAGTAAGCATCTCTGGAGAGACACTGAATGTAGCAAAAATGTGCCAGATGAGCACCATGCTACTGCTCACCTTCTACCAGAGACTCTCAGGAGAATAATATTGACAGTGGGCTAAAAAGAGCTCCTAATCTTCTCTTTACCAATGACTCTGCCTGGACTTAAACTTCATCTCCAAGACCTTCTAATACCCGAATTGACATTGAATCATTAAAAATAACAATGAACAGAGGTTAGAATACGTACATTCTGTTTGAATTTTGAGTTTATAGGCTGAAGTCCAAAACCTGCAGCAAATTTTCTTTAATATATATGCTATTAGCACTTAATTCCAGTTTCAGATCATGGTGGTGAGTTGAGGGAAAAAATTGTGATATTTTTATTTTAGTTGGACAGCCACAGAAATTGTTAAGCACCTTGTATTTGCCCTTAAAAGCAAAATACATAGCTAAATAAATTTTCTTTATCCTTATGCCTCTCAGTGTCCAAAAACAATGTTCACTTTAGAGTCAGATTGGGGGAAATACATGCTGGAAGCTACAAGTGAGGGCTACAGTTCAAAGTTTTCACAACAAGCCAAGATGATGGTGCGTGACTCCTCCTCTCCCCAGTATCACTCGGAGTTCAGTAATGGGGAAGCTGAAGTACTTCAATTACCAAATTGGTCTGGCTGTAGGGGAATAGGGGTAAAAGATACATACAATACTCACAAAAATTTTCCATTTATCTTTGATCCTATCAGGACAATCTGCTCAGATTCATCCCGAGAAATTTTTCCATGGAACCAGGGCATTTTTTCATGGGCAGTGGTGGCAATGAGCTTCTCCAGCTGTGGCTTTTGACTGATAATGGCTTGCTCCAAAGCTTGACCCTGCAACAAGGAGGGGTTCCGAAGAGGAAGGAAGATAGCAGAGTAAGTGATACTAAGTAAAAAATTTTAGAACGACTAAAAAAATCATTTCCAGTCAGTCGTGAGCCATTTCTTACAGTAAAATGAAATCAAGTTTTGTCTATTTATCATTCATTCATTCAATAAAACCAACAAGATCTTTATATATAGTTCTGGTTACCTAGTGCCACTCTGACAAGTGACATCCCATAAATGGGATGGCCTTAACAAACAGGAGTTTATTCTTACAATTTTGAGGCTTTAAGTCCAAGTTCAAAGTGCCAGGCTCTAGGGCTGGGTGAAAGCCCCTCAACCTTGGGGTACAGCTCTGCCTCCTGCTCCGGGCCCACTGGAGCTAGAGGCATTTCTTCACTCAGACACCTGTTGGCTGCTGAGGCTGAGAAGCCCCAAGGTTGACAAGTAAAAAGGCACAGTCCTGATGTTACCAAATCACACGGTAGGCCGTTAACTTAAGTCCACTGTAAGCACCATGGTTGGCAAAGCATAGCAGGCTGCTGAAGAACAACATGGCTACATGTAGGTTCCAAGCGTGCCAAAGGCTAGAGACCATTCTCAAAGCTTTTCCTTCTATATGGGAAGCAGACCACACACCCAAAGGCAGCTACTCAGCTGTCCCAGTAGATTCCACCATGGAGCTGATTACCAGTCTCATCATGGGGAATACTACATCCAGCTGCCCAGCCATTCAACCAGGCATAGCCAAGTTGACATACAAACATAATCATCACATATATTATGTAAGTAGTATCAAAATTACAAGGTAACAAAATAGATTTGGCCTTTTAAAAGCAAAACAAGGCTTTTAGAAACCATCCGGAATAATCCATGATGTCTAGAGATCCTTCAGATCACAGTCCACTAGAGGGGATTATTATATACTAGAACATGGTAATTTAATAACAGTTAAGAAGGCTTAGAAGAGATCAGACATGCAGAGGTATAAATGTAATGCTTTCATATCTGCCTCTACAAGCTAGGTTTCACTCTAAGCACTAATGCATCCTGTTGCCTACAATTGCTGGAATGGTGACCAGAGAAAGTGAAGGTGATCAATCTTGACATTATACATAACAAAGTGAAGAAAAAACATGGGAAAATGGGCTGAAGACTAAGTGGACTGATTTCTTTATCTTTCTTCCTGAGAGAGAAATAGATCCTCTCTAAGTAATAAAAAATCAAAGATGCATTATTTCAAGTTATAAGGAGAACCCAAAGAAGTAAAAATGAAAGTAAAACCAATTCAAACTAGGAGATGGAAGGGAATGTGATCATGTTTCACAAATGGAAAGCCAAGGCAGTGACAGGTGACATGCCACAGAGGCATATGGAAAAATGTGAGCTGAGAGGTACAAAGCAAAAGGGTATGTAATGTGACTCATGCACACCAAAAACAAAGCACTGATGCATGCATAACACACATGAATTGCAAATGTATTAGCTATGTGAATAAGTCAGTCTTAAAAATATTGCATTCCGGAAAAGTATGAACTACAGAAAGAGAAATCAGATGAGTGGTTTCAGGGCCTGAAGTGTGAGGAAAACACAAGGGTATCTGATGGGGTAATAGAACGGTTGCATATTTTTATTGTGGTGGGGGCTACATGACATTTTGTGTTTGTCAAAAATAATCTAACTGTACACCTAAAAAAGAGTACTTTTACCTCTAGCTATCTGAATGATCTGACTTTGATGATACACACAATTAATGTTACTGAACACATAAAAATATTAAAATGGCAAATATCTGTTACATATGTATTTACCACAATTTAAAAAAAGAGAATTACATGAGAATGTTCCCTCCTCTTCTAATTTTTGGAAAACTTAAAAAATAAAATAAAGATATGGAGAAACCTTAAGCATATATAGCTAAATGAAAGAAGCCAAACTAAAAAGTTTACAGACTGATTTCAACTATGAAATTCTGGAAAAGGCAAAACTATACACAGTGAAAAGATCAGTTGTTGCCAGGGATTCAGGGAAGAAGAGAGGAATAAATATGTGAAACACAGTGTATTTTTAGGGTAGTGAAACTATTCTGAATAACATTGTAATGTTGGGTGCATGACATTATGCATTTGTCAAAACAGCACAATTTGTGAACTCTCAAGTAAACTATGGACTTTAGATAATAATAATGTACCAATATTGGTTCATCAATTGTAACAAAAGTACCACAACAGGTGGCTATATGGGAACTCTGCACTTTTTGCACTATATTTAAAAAAAAGAAATTAAAATATAATCTAACATTTTTTAAAACAGAGTAAAAGGATAGTGTGTCATACCCAATAAACACTAATGAGAAATACTGAGCTCACAGTACTAGTATCTTTCTGCAAGGTTGAATTTAAGACAGACAATATTAAAGGTGAAAAAGGAGTTATTACATATAATCTTCAAATAGCCTATACTGTAATAAATCTGTACATATTAGAAAACAGCAAAAAATTTATTGAGCATACATCCAGGACATGCAAGGGGAAATTGTTGAGCACATAAGCCCAAGTAAGAGGCTATCAATTCTGTTAACTCGTGATATTAATGCTATTAAGAATGCAGCAGGAATATAAATTGGCACAACTTCTGCAATCTTTCTGGATGGCAACTGATCAATATATATCCAAATTAAATACATATTTTAACTTGGCCAACTCAACCCATTCAAATTTATCCTGCAGATATATGTATACACATGGGTTGTACAAAAGCTTAGTAAGTTGTTTGTTGCTGACTTCAAGTAAGATGGCAGAATAGGCAGACAAGCTCCACAGACCCTCTTCAACAAAGAAAGAGAAACCTAATGACAGAGATACAGAAGATAATCCTGGAGCCCTGAGCTTTGAAAGGAAGGATACAGAAGTGGATTAGGCACCAACTAGCGGAAAAACCTGAATGAAAACAGTGAATACGGAGATGGTCAGAGGAGTGGACTGTCAGCAACTCTGAAGGGAGCAATAGCCTGAATATTTCCAAGTGGTGTTGGGACATGAGACTTGACCTAAAGATCAGCCCTGGTCACCAAGGGCTGCAGGGATGACTGCAGTGGTGGCCTATGACTAGGAAGGGAAACAGCAAGGAGGGAGACAACCTGAGCTGTGGACTTTAGGCTATCCAGAGGGCACAGCCATTTTGATTGTTTATAAGTAGCAGCCATTTTGGATATTTAAAGTGACCAAAGGCATAGCCATTTTGAATCTTAGTGGCCATTTTTTCTTTTAAAGTGACCGCATTCTCATTCAGATTCCAAGGAACTAAGAATAGTCTCTGTTTACCAAGGATGGCAGGGACATATGGGAAGCTGACAACAGGAGAGGAGACGGGTGGTGAGTGTGCTGCCAACTAGCAAATAGAGGAGCACAGCACAGTACCATGCTTACATAGATAACATACAAAAAAACAAAAATCGTGGGCATACAATCACCAATTAAATATAAACACAAAAACATCACAGTGCCTCAGAGACAACAGAGCATCACAGTCAGTCCACAAAAAGAAGCAAGATAAAGCTGCAGAAACAAGGGACCAGGATACAGACCCAACACACATTCCCGAGAAAGATGCAGCATTGGAACGCCCTGATAAGTAATTGAAAAAAATTATATTTAGGTACCCTCAATGAATCAAGAGACAGATTAAGGAAAACACTGACAAAATTAAGGAAAACACAGAGAAAACCCTAGAACAATTTTGAAAGAAAATACAAAAACAAATGCCAAAATAAATGAAAAATTAGTAATGACACAAAATCTACACACAGAAATCCAGAAGATCAATACTAAATTTTCAGAAATAGGTAACATTGAATGGGCAAAGGAGTAGAACTGAATCAATGCAAGACAGAACTAGTAAGATTGAAGGCAAATACCTTAGTACTTCTTTGGAAAGGGGTCAATCAGAAAAAGATCAAAACAAAATGAAGAAAGCCTATAGTTAATGTGGGATACCATCAAAAGGAATAACCTATGTGTCATCGGAATTCCAGAACAGGAAGAGACAAATAAAACCACATAGAAAATTGTTGAAGATTTGTTGGAAGAGAATTTTTCTGGCATGATGATAGATGAGAATACATGCATTCAAGAAGTCCAATGAACCCCAAACAGGATAGACTCCAAAAGAAAATCATCAATACATACCATCATCAAACTCACCAAATCCAAAGACAAGGAAAGAATCCTGAAAGTAGCATGGGAGAAACAAAAAGTTCCCTACAATGGACAACCAATAAGAGTAAGCTTGGATTTCTCAGCAGAAACCATGCATGTGAAAAGCCAAAGGGATGGTATATATAAAATCTTGAAAGAGAAAAATTTCCAACCAATAATTATGGACCCAGCAAAACTGTCCCTCAGATATGATGGTGAAATTAAGACATTTCCAGATAAATAGAAAGTAAGGGAACTAGTTAAAAATAGACCAATCTGGGTTGGTTCCAGTAAGATGGCAGAATAGGCAGAAAGACTGCACAGACACTCTTCAACAAAGAAAAGGGGAACCACACAGACACAGAAGATAATCCTGGACCTCTGAACCATGAAGGGAAGGATATAGAAATGGACTAAACTCCAACTAACAGAAGAATTTGCATGAAAATACCAAAAGGAAGCATACAGAGCTGCCGTTGGGCAGAGATCCTGAGTGATCCTGATGGCACAGACAGCTTGGAGATTGCTGAGTGATGGTGGGAACTAAGAATTAACCTAAAAATCAGCCTTGCTAGCCAGGGACTGCACACAGGACTGCTTTGGTGGCTGGGGAATAAAAGTTGAAGTATCAGCGAAGAGGAAGGCAGGCTGAGCTGTGGACTTTTGCCTGTCTGGAGGGTGCAGCCATTTTGAATGTTTACAAACAGCTTGACCATTTTGGATATTTAAAGTGACAGTGTTCTCCCAGATTCTAGGGGCTTAAGAACAGATTCCACTTGCCAATAACCACAAGGACATTCTGGACCTAGATGGCTGGAAAGGTGCAACATTCCCCTTGTTACTCTTATACGCCCCACCCACTTGGTGAATGGAGGAGTGGCCATCCCCACTCCCACCTACCTTCTGGGCCTGCAGGAACTCCATTCCAATCTGTATGCACCAACGGAGCCTGGGTACCGTGCCCTGAGCACCACTGATTTTTTTTTTCCTTTTATTTCTCTTTCTTTTTCTATTATTTAGTTTGCTTGCTTTTGTCTCTTTTATAAGTACTATTATTATTACTTTTGTTATTTTCACTATTGTTCTTTATTCTTCCCCTCCCAGGTCCTGGTTTTCAGCTTTCTTTCTTTTCCCTCTTGCAATTTTTTTTTTCTTTTTTTCTCATGGTTAACCCTGTTCCCTGTTTTTCTTTTTGCATTTTTCCCATTTTTTTCATCATTATTCTCCTTATCTACCTTTTTTCTTTTATTGCCCTATCCACACATATTGAAGATTTTCTTGTTTTTTTCTTCTTCTTTTTCCCTTTTTTTCTTTTTTTGGTTACTGTTCTTTTATGA
>NW_006921823.1:4100543-4111416 GCF_000298275.1 Orycteropus afer afer | reverse complement strand
GGAGGGTCAACAAAAGAGAGGGAGGCCTTCAACGAGATGGATTGACACGGTGGCTGCAATGATGGGCTCAGGTATAGCAGGGATTGTGCAGCTGGTGTGGGATCGGGCAGTGTTTTGTTCTGCTGTGCATGGGGTCGCTATGAGTCAGAAACAACGGCACCTAACAACAACAACAACTACACAAAACATTGTTCCACCTCCTACTTTGGTGAGTAGTGACTGGAATCTTAAAAGCTTGCAAGGTGCCATCCAAATGAAACGATGGGTCTTTTTTCATCCAGAACATAGAAGAATGAAGAAAACCAAAAATTCATGGAGGCAATTAATCCTAGCACCTGGTACACCATCTGATCTACAGCCTATATGACTATGAGACCAGAAGAACCAGATGGTGCCCGGCTACCACTGTCAACCATTTGGAAGGAGATCTATCTAGATCCTGGATAGAGAGGGAGAACAATGTGGAACAATACTCAAAATCATTTGGAGGAAAAAAAAGGGGGGGGAGGGGACCAGGTTTGCTGGTCTGATAGAGCCTGGTGGAACCACTGAGACCAAGGCCCCTAGCTGCCCTTCAGGTATGGAGTTGAACCCACAGCTGTGACTTCCAACTAAACAAAAGACAGGCAGGCATAGGAGTTGAAAATTTATTTGAGGTAGATACACTTCTTGGGGAAAACAATCATGGGAGAAAGAAGGTCTGCTTATGCACAGAGAGACAGCTCAGGGGGCAGGAGTGCTTGGAGGGATGGACACAAGGAAGAGGTAACTATCAGGAGGAAGTGGGAGGGGAGCTGTTGCATTGTGGTAAATTGTGGTCAATGTCATGAGACAAAGTGTATGTGACCTGCTGCACAGAAAGTGAATTCGCTCTGTAAATTTTCACCCAAATCTCAATTAAAAAAAAAAAAGAAAGACCAACCTTACAAGAGATGCTAAAGGGAGTCCTTTGGACGGAGAAGCAACAACAGCAAATAACAACTGATCATTAACACACTTGATGATATAACCCAGAAACCAACCTAGCTATGGAAGTATCCAAAGTAAATAAGCCTACAAGATTGTAAACAGGGGACCAGAGACATCAATTGACAAATGAGGACAACTACAAACCAAAAGGAAGGAAAAAACTGTGTATTTACAGAACTTCTAGTTGGTAGGGAAGTCAAAACAACTACAAGATGGAATGGACTATTCTAATGTTGGGAAGAAAACTATAAATCATAGGGTAACCTCAAAGAAAAAGGATAAACCTTCACATCAAAATGAAAAAGAGGACCAGCACAAATATTTAGGAAATACTGAAACAATAGCAATGAAGGAAGTGATAACATGATTCATAAACAAAATGAGCTCAACACAGGAAATTATATGGAACAAAGAAATCAACACCACAAAAAAAGCACATAACAGAATGACAGCAACAAATTAATACTTGTCGATAATTACGTATCTGGTAAGGGACTTAGCTTTAAGACTTATAGAAAACTCCAATGCCTCTGCAGCAAAGGAATTAACAATCCAATTGAAAAGTGGAAAGAAAACAGAAATACACACTTCACCGAAGAGGATATTCATGTGGCCACCTAACACATGAAGAGATGCTCACAATTACTGGCCATGAGAGAGACGTAAATCAAAACAATGAGATAGTATCTCACCATAGCACTGATGGCAAGCACTGATGGCAAGGTTCAATGAGACAGAAAATAACAAGTGCTGGCGGGAATGTGGAGAGATTGGGACTCTCATATACTGCCGGAGGGACTGTGAAGTGATACAACCATTGTGAAAGCATTATGGTGATTCCTTAGAAAGCTGGAATTGGAGATACCATTTGACCCAGCAATCCCATTACTAGGTATATATCCTAGAGAGGTGAGAGCCAGGACGGGAACAGATACATGCACACCCATGTTCATTATAGCACTATTTACAGTAGCAAAAAGATGGAAACAACCAACATGCCTAGCAGCGGAAGAGTGGATGACCAAACTATGGTACATACACACAATAGAACACTATGCAGCACTAAAGAATAATGTAGAGTCTGTAAAACACAGCATAACATGGATGAATTTGAAGGACATTATGCTGAGTGAAATTATTCAGTCACAGAAGGACAAATATAGTATTAGTTAATTATTGGAGAAAGTCAAGGAAAAGTTTATATATGGATAGAAACTTTCTTTGTTGGTTATCAGGAGTGGGAGGGGAGGGGAGAGAACACTGCAAAAAAAAATGCATTGACCCATGTCACTTTAGTTTTGCATATTTCACTGTACATAAATTATAGTCCAATAAGATATATTAAAAATATTGTTTGTTGCCATGAAGTCAATATGACTCATGGCAATCTCAAGTATTAGAGAATATAACTGTGCTATATAGGTTTTTCTATAGGCTGCCATCTTTACAGGAGCAGATCGTTAGGCCCTAATAGTAGTATTATTTGTAAATAGTGAAAGCATCCTTCAATAAACACTAATTAAATTAAAGGAATACCATGCAAACAAAAAAATTTTAAAAAGGTGTGGTAGCTATGAATGTGCTGGCACAGAATGTTCTACAAGAGATAATATTAACCTACAAAATCAAGGACCAATCAGTGTGCATAGTATGAACCCTGTGAAGAAGGGAAGGAAAAAAAAAAAAAAAAAGATACCTATAGTTACTTCTTTGAAAAAGAGCACCATGAACTGGGTAACAATGTTTTCATTTGGTGGAGAAACTCACATCACTGGCATTAAGGGACTTACACTTTATTCTAGGTGGAACAAATGGTTTGCATTCATTTACTAACCTAAAGGTTGTCGGTTCAAAGCTATCCAGTGGCACCATGGAAGAAAGGCCCAGTGATCTGCTGTTGTAAATATGACAGCCAAGAAGATCCTGTGGAGCAGTTCTACTACTCTGTAACACATGGAGTCACCATGAATTAGAATTCACTTGATGGCAACAAGTTTGCTTTTTAAGGAGGCATCACTATGAGTCAGAAAAGACTCGACAACAGTGAGTTTGGTTTTTGGTTTTCAACCATGGTTGCAAAAGAAAAAAGGCTGCCTTCTTGAGCAATTCAATTTTTGGCAACAGTTGATGACTAAGAAGAAGATTGTGAATTAGAGACAGTATTATATGATTGGTTTTTCATGTAAGTGAAATGCCTGTGGAATTACAAGGGATCCTGAATATAATCTTGAATACATCCACAGTAGCAGCACTAGCTGCTGGCTCACCTGCAGATTCCATGTTTGTTTCACATACTCCCTGATGAGATTTTCCTTCAAGTCTTCAAAGGGGCCAGTCTTGGGCTGTACCCCAGGGGGTCGGTTGAAAGGCTTCTTGAGGAGGCAGATGAGGCCATCCGATTCCTGGGAGTGGTAGAGGCATAGTTCGGCAGGGCTGGTGTGGGTCCGGCCACCTGCGATGGCATAGGTCCCATTCAGCTCACGCTCTATGGTGTAGTGGTGTGCTTTCCTCCCATAGGCCACAGACAAGGCAAACCCTCCTAGATAATTACGGCTCTGGCGCAGCAGGTAGAGGCCATCACTCATACCTCCTTGGACCAAGTAATCTTCTGCTTCCTCTCGGGTGATATTTCCAAAAAAGAAGGGCAGGTTGTTGGCGGTGTCAGGAATGCCACTGGCCATGGCTGCCTCTTGCCCTCACAATGAAAGGGTGTACACAGAGGTATATGCCTGGGGAAAAACAAAGACAGGACATTAGGTAAGGAAAACTGAAGATACGGGTACACTTCTTAAATCCTCCTGAGCCCTTCTAAGTTAGCGAAGGACTTCTTCCATCTTTGGACTTTGGAGTAGCGCCCCAAAATGCCACTGTCCTTTCTGCTTACATAATGATTATAGCTTCCCAGTATACCCTTGCAGTACTTAATGTAAAGACAAAGCATTTGAAAAAGTGACCAAATTAAGTTTTGTTTTTGTTTCATTTTGTTTTTGTATGTGAGTGCAATGAATACTAAGAAAGAGTCACACTAAAAAGAGAAGTATGGTTGCAAAACTGGACTTCCCAGCAGCTGCCCTGGCAGCATATGGCACATAGAGGCTGTGGCTAGCGTGAGGGTAATAAACCAATGACTTCCCTTGACATGTAGAGAACTTTAAATAAAGCTAACTGCTCATCAGAGTTATGCTACTAGTGAAAAATATCACTGAATAATTTTCAACCCAAAATACAAAACTCTGCTTTGTTTAATCAGTCACAAAATACAGTGAAATATCAGGGAGTTGATGTGACAGCCCTGGTTACATATCAAGTAAAACTTGGTGTTATCACCTTTGGCCTGGGGTTGTGACAGCAATAGATTGAGGCCTTGAGGCATCCTCCCTGTAGGTCTCAAGGTGACCACTGTTTGTTATCCTCTGTTATGGGTTCAATTGTTGTTGTTATCCAGAAGTAGATTGCCCCATCTTCCTTCCGAGGAGTGACTGGTGGATTTGAACCGCCAGCCTTCTGGTTAGCAGTCAAGTGCCTTAGCCACTATGCTATCAGAGCTCCTATGGGTTCAATTAGGACCCTCAAAAAGATATGATCAAGTCTTAACCATGCCCCCATACCTGTGAATGTGACCTCATTTGGCAGTAGTGTCTTTGCAGATGTAATTATTTAAATTAACATGAGGTCATACTGGAATTGTGTGGATCTTAATCCAATATGAGTGATATCTTGATAAAAAGAGAAGCGACATAGAGTCAGAGACACAGAGAGAAAATGGCATGTAAAGACAGAAGCAGAGAATGAAGTTAACTGCCACAAGCCAAGGAATACCTGGGACCACCATTAGTTGGAAGAAATAAGAAAGGATCTTCCCTTACAGCCTTCAGAGAAAACATGGCCCTACAGAACCCTGAATTCAGACTTTTGGACTCCATATATGTTAGACAAAACTTTCTGTTCTAATAGGCTACCTAGTTTGTGTTATTTGTTAGAGCAGCCCTGAAATACAAGTTTCTACTTTAGTCACACACTGTAGTAAAGCCTCAGAGAGCTGACATGATAGCCTCACTTATACACCAAGTATAACTATAACAGCGGTCACCACAAAGCCTTCCCACTTTGGGCCTGGGTGATAAGACCAACAACCACTGCCTTGAAGTATGAAGAGTGACATCCTCTTAGACTCCCTGGGGCCTCAGGACAGCACACTGTCCACTCCCCCATTCTCAATACAGGAAGCACAGCAGAACATCCGGACCACTTCCTGGGTGCCAACATCTACCATATGTATTATCCATATTAAAGAAACAGTGCAGGTTCCACATTTACTTTTGAAAAGATAATTCTCCCATTTAACAAATGCACACTTACATTAAACACCATTGCGTATGCATTTTTTAGAAAAGAGGAGGCTGTCAATATATTTTTAAGAGGGGAAGTGTTTTCTCTCAATGATGGTTGTGAGAAGGATACATATCACTATCTACAAATTCTCCTAAGAGGTATATATTTTCACCAAAAGGAGACTGTTTCTATCTAACTAGATAGAAAGTTATCTAGATAATTCCACTAGTTCATCTGGGAGAAAAGCACTAGTCCCAGACGCCACTGAATAGCATGCCATTGAATAATTAGGAATGACTTATGGCAATCACATGTGTACCAGAGTAGAACTGTGCTCCACGGGATTTTCAATGGCTGACCTTTTGGAAGTAGGTTGCCAGACCTTTCTCTTCAACTGTCTCTGGGGGAACCTGAACCTCCAACCTTTTAATTAGCAGCCAAATGTGTTAACTGTTTGCACTACTTAGGGAGAAATGCACATGACCTTTAATGCACCTCATATACACAATTTTGTATTTATGTGCAACACCTGCTTCTCAGTATGAATTGTTCTGCAAGAGGCTATAAAACAAGAATACCTGCCTGAAAAAGATCATAGAATATTCTCTAGGCAATACCATGAAATCAGTACTCCTGTGTGAGCTTCTTATAGCACATGAGCTTGATCATAATTTGAAAGCACAAAGAAGTCAATTTCTTATTGTGCTTCTCCTAGCCCCTTGACCACCAATGACTAATTTTTCTTTGTCCAACAAATCTTAAAAATTCCTCTCTCAGTAAGACCTTTTTTTAAGAGTGTCCATATTTGCTCTTAAGTCTAATATGCTATTAACAAATATATATATCTTTGCAAAATGGTGAGTTGATGTGTCTTTGGGAAGAAAAACTTCTCTTCTGATCTTGTTTTCCTCAAAAGCTAGTCCTTCTTCAACGTTTTTGTTGCTGATTCAGCCCTGCCCTCCCCTTAAATAGAGAAATTCTAAACTTCCTTTCTCATACTACACTCTCTCCTGCAAAGGGTCTTCTGAGCAGTGCTCCAAGACCCCCTTTACAGTTCTAATTTCTCTCAATTTCCATCCCAGTGAGCCCAATACCACTCATGCCAACACCTCTGAAAATTTCATGAGCATGGAAATCTCCCAGACTCCTTTACAATGCAGGGGTCTGCAGTACTCCATGCCAGAACTTCCAGAGGGTGCTGACCATATCTCAGATCGAGCTCACACCCTCTGGCTGTACCCCTGCCTGCCTGCTCTGGCCACCCAGGAGCAGCCCAGTTTCTTTACCCAGGAACTGGGGTCATCGTGAACCTTTGCTTTCTCTCATACTCATCTTCCAATATCCTTTCTACTTTTCTTCCCAAGTGACTTTGGCCATGTTCCTGACTCCCCTCAGGTATGCCATTATCTTGTCTAAACACACTGCCTACACTGCTATAAACTCTGCTGGCCTGCTGGCCTTCTACCTTCCTCTTCTACTCTTCCTCTTCCATAGGTATATCACCATGATTCCTTTCACCTCCCTCTCCATCTGGCAGCTTCTTCTTCCCACAAAATGCTACCCAAACTCTCTCATATGCCCTCATCTCTCCAACTCTTAATTTCATTTCTGCAGGCCTGTAGCACATATAAACTCGAAGCAGCCCAACAAGGCCCAATCCTGCAGGTGCATGCAGAGGACCCTCCTGAGTAGCACTGATAGTATATCTCAGATCTGTTCCCATGTATGTGTTCAGCTAATGGGGAAAGAGCCTCCACTCAGGCATCAGCATCATCACTACTGAGAAGCCCTGTGTCCTGAGGAAAATGCTCTGATGGTGTGATTTCCTGTGCTATACCTGACCCTGGGTGCTGGCTTGAAGAAAGAAGCATTTTGCAGTTGCTGGTGGTGATAGTTTTTGAGAGTGAAGCTGTTTCATTTCAAGAATAACTTAGTGCACATTTGTTGGCTATACTAATTCCTTAAGTCTACTCACGTATTCCCATTCCCTTTCTCATTACCAAGGAGCTCTGGTAGCTCAGTGACTAAGGCATCTGACTGCTAACCAGGAGGGTGGTGATACAAACCCACCAGCCACTCCACAAAAACAATCTGTGAATTAGTGGGCAATCTACTTCTGTAAAGACTTGCCACCTTGGAAACCCATTGGGGTCATTATTAGTTGAAATTGACTTGATGGCAGTGGGTTTGGTTTTGGTTTTCTCATCACTAGCTACTTGCTCATGAATCCTACATTTCTCTCTCTCTCTCTCCACTGTTCTCCTTATCCATACCAAAAAAAAAAAAAAAAAAAAACGCACTGCAGTCGAGTCAGATCCAATTCATAGTGGCCCCTCTTTGGGTTTCTGAGAAGGTATCACTATGGAAGTAGATTGACCAACCTTCCTTCCAAGGAGTGGCTGGTGGATTTGAACCTCCAGACTTCTGGTTAACAGTCAAATGCCTTGGGCACTATGCCACCAGAGTGCCTTACCATCTACTTAATTAACATCTCTATGTGGATGTCTAACAGGCAATTTCACCTTCAGGTACCCAAAACAAGGCTTTTGGTTCCTCATGCTATTCCACTTTCAAACACAGTCCTCCGTCAGTCTCTCCTAACTGAGGAAATGATATCACATCTAACCAACTGGTTAAAAACAAAACAAAACAAAAAAAACTTTCCGGATTCTTCTCTTTTCTTAACATCTAGGCCATTGAGTCACAAAAGAAAACCCATTACATACCAGCATGTGTCACCTTAAGGAGCCCTGAGCTCTGTTCAGGAACCAAGTACCATCAGACAAAGCCAGGCCTTCTGTCAAAGGACAGGTGAATCTAGAAGGAGTTTAGATGAGCTGGTCTCCAAGGTTCTCTTATCAGTCAGTTTTCTTCCAAAACATTGCAGATCCATTTGCTTCTCACCATCTCCCTGACACTATCCTCATTGAAGTCACTTTCATCTCTCATCCAAACAAAAGTCCCTTTTCTAACCATCCCCTTTCCACTCCTGTACTCCTTGTAGCCCATTCCCTACAAAGCAGTCAGAATGATGTTTCCCAAATACCTCATTGCTCATGTCACATCTCACAAGTTCTTTCCTTGTCCTAAATCCTCTACTTGCTCACTAAGACTTATACTAACTCTGACCAAGGAGCTCTGGTAGTGTAGTGCCTAAGGCACTTGACTGGTAACCAGAAGCCTAGCTGTTCAAACCCACCAACCATTCCTTGGAAGGAAGGTTGGATAATCTACTTCCGTAGTGATACTGCCTCGGAAACCCAAGGAGGGGTCACTATGAGTTGGGTCCGACTCGATGGCACATAACAACAACAACTCTGACCAGCCAGCCATATTGACCTTCTTCCTGTCCTCCATTCATGCTGAGTTCTTTCCTGTATCTCAACCTCTGAACTTTCTCTTGGTTGTTTTTGTTTGTTTGTTTTAGTTTGTTTTGCTTGGCATGGCTGGTCTTTCTTAATGCTCAGTCCCCAGTTCAATATCACCTCCTCAGACAGGTAGACCCTGATGTGTATGTACCTCAGATAGATGTACCTAAGATGCCTGCCTCTGCCCACCACCGCCTGCCCCCTTTTTATATTTATCTCACTAATATACTAATTTCCTTCACAATACTTATCATGAGCCTATTATTTTCTTACTTGTTTATGATCTTCCTTCCCTCTAAAATGTAAGCTCCAAAAAAACTACTAATCTTGGCTGTCTTGCTTACTGATATATCCCCAGTGTTCCAAGAAAACAAGGGGAACCCTCAATGAGATGGCATGATGCAATAGCTTCAACAATGGGCTCAAATATACTAATGATAATGAGGAAGATGCAGAACCAAACTATGTTTCAGTTTATTATACATGAGTTACCATGAATCAGAGCCAATTCCACAGTAACTAGTAATATATATAAGACTGTGTTCCTAAATGCATTATTTTAGTTCCCTAAATCTGTGTCTATTCCAGTAATTTCTAGCCTGGTATGGACGCAAAAGAGAAAAACTATGCTTTTGTAGCTCTTTTTTTTTTTTTTTTAAATCACTGTATCTGTCCTAGGTATCAAAGCATCCTGATATGATTCAAGGCCTCTGCTTTCTCAACAGCCACTGAACCATGGCTCCTGCAGGTGTTGTCACCCCACCCAATCAGAACCCCTTCAATGTTCTGCAGCAAAGATTTCCAATAGTGCGTAGAAATGGAAGGTGGCTCCTTTTCACATAACTGAAACATAAGAGCCTCCTTACAGAATATAGACTAAGGTAACAGTGATGGAAGAAAATGGTATGGTGAGAAAATAACATCTTAGAAAAATTTCTTCAATATTCATGCCCTTAAGAGGGCAAAATTAGGAAGATGGAAAAGTATAGCTTGGCTTACCATTCTCAAAACCACACAGCTGCCCCAATGCAAAACAGCCCTATGAAAATGCACCTAGAAATTTCCTTTGCAGCTTGAAACTAAGAAAATTAAGCAATCAGGACTCAGGTAAAAGGAAAAATTGTATTTGTGAGTTAGAGTGATTTTCTTAAGAAAGAGGAATGAGCCTAACCAAAAGGGAGAAATGATCTTTCTGGGCCAACTACTGACACATTGTTGAATTACAGAAAAATAATAATAATAATAATAAAAAGGACCAAGCAAAAGGAGACACAGAAGACCATTCCAGACAGCATCAGTCTCTACAAACCACAGTGGCAGTAAGAGTCTGGAGACTAACCTTGTTTAATTTGCAAAAGATTGTGGGTACTGCCTTTTGTAGCAGAATCTCACTGTCTAAAAGAAATAACACAGCGGGCTATCCCAAGAGATTTGGAAGACAGCTACCTGTCCAACTGACTAGAAAACATCCATATACGTACCCATTCCAAAGAAAGGTGATTCCACAGAATGTGGAAATTATAGAACAATATCATTAATATCACATGCAAACAAAATCTTACTGAAGATAATTCAAAAAAGTTGCCGCAGTATATTGACAGAGAACTTCCAGAAATGCAAGCTGGATTCAGAAGAGGATGTGGAATAAGGGATATCATTGCTGATGTCAGATGGACCTAGGCTGAAAACAAAGAATACCAAAAAGATGTGTACTTGTGTTTTGCTGACTATGCAAAAGCATTCAGTTGTGTGGATCAGAACAAATTATGGATAACACTGAGGAAAATGGGAATTCCAGAATGCTTGATTGTGCTCATGAGGAACTTGTACATAGATCAGGAGGCTCTTGTTCAAACAGAACAAGAGGATACTGCATGATTTAAAATCAGGAAGAGGATGCATCAGGGTTGTATCCTTTTACCATACTTATTCAATTTGTATGCTAAGCAAATAATCTGAGAAGCTGGATTATATGAAGAAGAACAGGGCATCAGGATTAACACATTTCAATATGTAGATGACACAACTTTGCTTGTTGAAAGTGAGGATAACTTGAGGTTAATAAAGATTAATGACTTGATACTGATGAAGATTAAAGAGTACAGTCTGAGAGGCGGGGCAAGATGGCGGACTAGGCAGAAGGGTTGCACAGACCCTCTTCAACAAAGAAAAGGGAAACCAATTAACACAGACACAGAAGATAA
>NW_006921823.1:4091805-4093760 GCF_000298275.1 Orycteropus afer afer | reverse complement strand
ATATTACTTGGTTCTACAATAAACACCAATGGAAGCAGACGTCAGGACATCAGACAATGTATTGCATTGGGCAAATCTGCTACAAAAGACCTCTTTCAAGTGATGAAGAGCAAAGATGTCTCCTTGAAGAGTAAGGTGCAAAGAAGAGTTGATGCTTTTGAGTTGCGGTGTTGGAAAAGAATGCTAAGAGTACCATGGACTGCTAAAAGGACTAACAGATCTCTCCTGGAAGAAGCACAGCCAGAATGTTCCTTGGAAGTGAGAATCGTCAGACTTCCTTTCACCTACTTTGGTCATGTTGTCAGGAGGAACCACGCCTTGGAGTAGGATGTCATACTTGGTAAAGTGCAGGATCAATGAAGAAGGGGAAGGACCTCAATGAGATGGATTGGCACAGTGGCTGTAACAATGGGCTCAGGTATAGCGATGATCATGAGGCTGGCACAAGACCAGGCAGTGTTTTCGTTCTGCTGTGCACAGGGTCACTATGAGTTGGAAATGACTTGATGGCACCTAACAACAACAACAAAAAAAAAACATGTGCCCTTGGCATGGAAAAAATAGAATATCTGGCTTCATTAGCAAATATTGCTTTGCACTTTGGGAAGACCACTCTGCAGGGTCTGTCCTGCAGCCTTTCTGAGCTCTGCTTCACAGGTGGCACTTTGTTACAGGTACCTGGTCTGTCTAGGCAGAACCATAAGCTGTGCTTATTCTGTTAAGCCTCACTAGTTCTGAATTTGCACAAGAACACAGGGCACAGGGAATTTCTTAGAACACAGAGATAAACTTCAGACTTAAAAAGTATATTTAAGGACTTACGGTAAGATGGAGGAATAGGGAGACGAGTGACACAGACCCTCTTCAACATAGAAAAGAAAAACCAATTGACAGAGATACAGAAATAATCCTGGAACCCTGAGCTATGAAATGAACTATACAGAAGTGGATTAAGCACCAACTAGTGGAAAAACCTGAATGAAAACAGTTAGTACAGAGATGGTCGGAGCTGTGGATTGTCAGCTACTCTGATGAGACCAACAGCCTGAATATTTCCAAGTGGTGTTGGGACCTGAAAATTGACCTAAAGATCAGTCCCAGTCACCAAGGGCTACAGGAACAACTGCTCTGGTGGCCTATGACTAGGAAGGGAAACAGCAAGGAAGGAGACAACCTGAGCTGTGGACTTTCTGCTGTCCGGAGGGTGCAGCCATTTTGATTGTTTACATGTGGCAGCCATTTTGGATATTTAAAGTTACCGAGGATGCAATCATTTTGAATGTTTACAAGTGGCAACCATTTTCAATTTTAAAGTGTTACATTCTTATTTGGATTCCAGGGACCTAAGAACAAGCTCTATTTGCCAGAGTTGGCAAGGACATATGAGAAACTGACAAAGGAAAGGAGACAGGTGGTGAGTGTATAAGTGCTGTCAACTAGTGAATAGAGGAGCACAGGAAAGTACCCTGCCTGCATAGATAACATACAAACAAAACAAAGAAAACGAAAATTGTGGGCAAGTCGCTCCAACATATAATCACCAATTAAATATAAACACAAAAATGTCACAATGCCTCAGAGACAACAGAACATCATAGTCCGCAAAAAGAAGCAAGATAAAGCAGAAGAAACAAGGGACCAGGATACAGATCCAAAACACATTCCTGAGGAAGACGCAGCATTGGAACTTCCTGATAATGAATTCAAAATAATTATATTTAGGTATCTTCAAAGGATTGAGAGACAGACCAAGGAAAACACAGACAAAACCCTAAAAGAATTTTAGAAGAAAATACAAGAACAAAATGACAAAAGAAATGAAAAATTAGAAGTGATTCTAAATCTACAGCTAGAAATCCAGAAGATTAATACTAAACTGTCAGATAACACATTGAAAGGGTAAAGGAGTAGAATTGATGCAATGGAAGACAGAATTAATGAGATTGAAGACAAAT
>NW_006921823.1:4081862-4091500 GCF_000298275.1 Orycteropus afer afer | reverse complement strand
TGAGAGCAGCATGGGAAAAATGAAAAGTTACCTACAAGGGGCAACCAATAAGACTAAGCTCAGATTTCTTGACAGAAACCATGCAGGTGAGAAGACAGTGGGATTGTATATATAAAATCCTGAAAGAGAAAAATTTCCAACCAAGAATTATGTACCCAGCAAAATTGTCTCTCAAATATGATGGTGCTAAATGAAAGGTCAGCAGTTTGAGCCTACCAGCCACAGGAGAAAGATGTGGCAGTCTGCTTCTGTAAAGATTCACAGCCTCTGAAACCCTATGAGGCAGTTCTCCTCTATCCTATTGTGTTGCTATGAGTAAATGGCAATGGGTGGTATAGTAATGCCCCACCTCAGGCTCACTAAATTGGAATGTCTGGGTGTGGAGGCTGGAAATCTATATTTCCAACAGCTCCCCTGGTGATTTGTAGGCACACTAATATTTTAGAATCTTTGCTATAACCCAGCATTTTGCTCCCCAAATGATACTGCTAGGAGTTCCTGGGTGGAGCAAATGGTTATGCTTTGGAATATTGACTAAAAGTTTGGCATTTCAAATCCACCCAGAAGCAACTCAGCAGACCTGATAAACTACTTCTGAGGGGTCACAGCCATGAAAATCCTATGCAGCACTTCTACTCCAACACACATGTTGTTGCCATGATTCTGAAACAACTCAGTGGTAACTGTTACTAGTAAAGTTTGAGACTCTCTGCTAAATCCAGTATTTTGTTCCCTAAATGATACTGCTAGAGATAAATTAACCATGGTAGACTCTAGCATCTAAGGAAGAAAGGAGTCAGGAAATGAGCAGAAACTTGGTGGCCACTTGCCACAGGCAGGCAAGGAACCAGGGAACACAATAAAAAATCATCTTTATTGTGCTGGTAACCAGAGTTGAGAAAACCTCACTGCCCCCTCCATATAGGGAGAGAAGTTTCTTTCTGCAGTACTTCTCCACCAGGGCCACATCATACAGGTGTCACAAGTAACTGGTTATTGGATAGAGAAGCTAAACACCATGAAGACTAAGGTGCCCCTGACCCAAGCCATGGTATTTTCAATAGCTTCATATGCGTATGAAAGCTGGACATGAATAAGGAAGACTGCAGAAGGATAGATACATTTAAATTGTGGTAATGGCAAAGAATATTGAATGTTCCATCAACTGCTAGAAGAACAAACAAATCTGTCTTGGAGGAAATAGAGCCAGAATGCTTCTTAGAAAGGAAAATGGTCAGACTTCACCTCTCGTACTTCGGACATGTTATCAGGAGGGACTATCCCTGTAGAAGGACATCATGCCTGCTAAAGTAGATTGTCAGCGAAAAAAAGAAAGACCCTCAAGAAAATGGATTGACACGGTGGTTCCAACAACAGGCTCAAGCATAGCAATGATTTTGAGGATGGTGCAGGACTGGGCAGTATTTTGTTCTGTTATACATGTGGTCACTATGAGTGGAAAACAACTCAATAGCACCTAATTACAACAACAAATACTATAAATAATTAACTAAAAACTGCATCACCTTCAAAGTTGTCACTTAGTAATGTCTCATTCATCCTCAGCCAGTGGGGCGAGGCTTATATTAGCCCTGAGCCAACGAATCTCCCAAAAGAACTGTACACATCTTCTGTGTCCCAAGTGGCTCAGTGGTAGGATTCTCACCTTCCATGAGGGAGATACAGGTTCAATTCCCAGCCAATAAACTTCATGTGCAGTCATTACCCATCTGTTGGTGGAGGCCTGTGTGTTGCTATGATGCTGAACAAAGTTCAGCTGTGTTTCCAGATAGACTAGGAGGAAAGGCTAGATGATTTACTTTTGAAATCAGCCAACTCAGCAGTGGCTAACAACTACAAATGTATCCTGACAGTCATTCTCCTCTGGGAAAAAAGAAAAAAAAAAAAAAAGAAACAATAAAAAAAATAATAATAAACAGGAGAAACTCCATTGAAAACTACTTCTCTTTATGTGGGGACACAGAAGAACAGGACAGCAAAGTCACAGAGCTTTCCTAAGCACTACTCCAGAACAAATCTCTAAGACCCTTTCCTTCTCAAAGAACGGCACCTGGAAAAGTCCACTGGGTCACGTAACAGTGACATGCAATGACACCCTTTAGCAGACATGGCTTCACTTATTTGATCCTTAGGTACCTTCCTAACACTTTCAGCCTTCAGGCCTTATTTTATATTTCTTCCATCTGCCTCATTAACAGAACCTTTACAGGGACCCAAACTGAAGCTGGCAGAAGGACAAAACCACTACCTTCAATGAAAGGGACTCATTGAACTTGGGTCAAGAAACTCTTCAGAAAGTTTAACCAAATACATATAAAAACTCACGGCCACTTTTTCTAGCAAGTTAAAGGAGAAATTGAAAAAACAAATCCACTGCCATGAGGTGTATTCTGACATAGAGACCCTACCAGACAGTGTAGAATTTCTCCATAGGGTTTCCAAGGCTATAAATCTTTAAGGAAACAGACAGCCACATTTTTCTCCCATAGAGTGACTAGAAGGTTCAAACTGCCAACCTTTTGGTTAGTAGCCAAACGCTTTTAACCCCTGTGCCACCAGAGCTCTCCACCCGGCTCATAACGACCCCTCCTTGGGTTTCTGAGGCAGTATCACTACAGAAATAGATTATCTAACCTTCCTTCCAAGGAGTGGCTGGTGGGTTTGAACCTCCAGTCTTCTGGCTAGCAGTTAAATGCCTTAGGCACTATGCTACCAGAGCTCCTAGTTAAAGGATAGTTGTGGGTAATTCATGATTGAAAAATATTACAAAAGTTCATGATAGCCTCCCAAGATTTCTTAATTCTTTCAAAAACTTGTACATGAATACCTGATGTTTAAAGTAAGTGGCAAAAGTTATATGAAATAAAGATGTTTTCCTTGTCTGACAGCCATAGGCAATTGTTGTTGTTGTTATGTGCCATCGAGTTGGACCCAACTCACAGCGACCCCTCCTTGGATTTCTGAGGCAGTATCACTACAGAAATAGATTGTCCCATCTTCCTTCTGAGGAGTGGCTGGTGGGTTTGAACTGCCAGCCTTCTGGTTAGCAGTCAAGTGCCTTAGGCATTATGCTACCAGAGCTCCTAGGCAATTGTTAGGATGGCAAACTGTTATATCCCACCTCAGAAGCCCAACCTCATTCCCAACTCAAGCTCTGCATGTGTTCAGAGTGAGGATTCTGACTCCAAACATACACACACACATGCACTAAACATAAATATTCCCTCCTATTGATGCTCATTAAGGTAGAGATTTCTGAAGTCACCATTTCTGAATAGAGATGATTCCCACAAATTTGACATACCTTTCTTCCTTGGATTTAAACACAGACCTCGAGTCAGAAGTCCAGGAAAACATGGAGTGTGGGAAGAAACATAAATGCACACACATACACAAAGGGAAGGATATGAAAAGGTGAGGAGCTAAAGTGGAAAGAAAGCAAAAAACAAGCATCAACAAGCCGGAGAAGCTTTTGCTGTTAGAGGGTGTCTATAATTAGGGAAGTGGGCCTTTTCCACCAAGTATGTAGCATGCAAAACAAGACAGAAAAGCAGAAGTGCAAGATTCCCCAGACAGAATAGGGCCTCTTTTAATTGCACATTTAAGATAAAGTAACACTCTGAGAACCGTATCCCACTACAAGCACTAGTTTTGAGAGGGTGTTAAGGGATCTGTTAGCACTTAACCAGGTAAAAAGTACATTTTCCCAAGAATTCTTACTAAAAGGAATTTTATCTTGAATTGCTAAGTAGGTAATATGAAACTTTTCCTGATTATCTTATATTTTAAAAGGTCCCAGAACATTGTTGTTGTTGTTAGTTGTCACGAATCAGCTACAACTCATGGTGATCCCATGCACTACAGAAAGAAACGTTGCCTGGTGTTGTCCTATTCTCATGATCAGTTTCAGATTGGACTATTGTTATCCACAAGGTTTTTATTGACTAATTTTCAGAAGTAGCTCTCAGGTCTTTTTTCTTAGGCTGTCTTAGTCTAGAAGCTCTACTATTTAGCAACATAGCAACACGAAAGGATCCACTGATAGATTGGGTGGTGACTACACAGGAGGTATCAAATTCAACCAAAAGACTGGACCAAATAGGTGAAGGACCATGGAAAAGGCTTTATCAGAGACTTTAAGATTTTAATTCACAGTTGGGGGCTGGCAAGATGAGGCAGAGATCATCTTTATGGCAACAGGCCAATGTGCAGGGTTGGGCCAAGAACATCAGCTGTAGGAGAAGTCCTGGATAAGCTGCCAATTATAGCACTAGGGGGAGCTCTGGTGGCATAGTGCCCAAGGCATTTGACTCCTAAGCAGAAAGCTGGTGTTCAAACCCACAAGTCACTCCTTGGGAGGAAGACTGGGCAATCCACCTCTCTAGTGATAGTGTCTTGGAAACCGAAGGAGGGGTCTCTATGAGTTGGATCTGACTGGACAGCAATGGGTTTTGAGTTTTCAGAGCACCAGGAATAGACACAGCTTACAGAAGCCCTCCGACCAGATGCCTCAAGGTCGTACAGCAGGTGCTTATTCAAGCATCTCTTAAACATTCATATGCTCTGTGGACCAAGCAGGCTTTTGCATTTCTCACTTCCAGTCTGTGATGTCACCACACATGGAAAAAGAGCCAAGAGAAGCCTAGGTTATACGACAGACCATGAACATCACTGGAAATGCAAAATGGAAAGAAATTCTCTCCAAAACACATGGGACTCATTAGGAATGTGCTGAGAAAAACTGCAGCAGCCAACCTGCACCCCAAAACTGTGACAGCTTTATAAAAACAATTATCTTTTTACACATAACTTAAACCACAAAGAGGTTAAGAATACATCTTTAGTGTCAAGATGACAACAATAATGACAATGAAAATAACAAGGAGAGCAACCACTAACAGTTA
Source organism: Orycteropus afer afer (assembly GCF_000298275.1). Lineage (NCBI taxonomy): Eukaryota > Metazoa > Chordata > Mammalia > Tubulidentata > Orycteropodidae > Orycteropus > Orycteropus afer. Next base: position 4,086,575 of record NW_006921823.1, on the reverse strand, counting down.
TTCCATGCTTAGTGGGATAATGCTTTGTGCTAATCACTTAATACCTACAATATCAGCTGATCTGTACACCATCCCTAACACTGGTTACTTTGATTATCTCCAATTCACAGGTCTGCAAATTGAGGCTCAGGCAAGAAAGTCAATGAACTCATCCAAGATCACACAGTTAGGAGGTGGTACAACAATACTTGAACCCAGCCAGCCCTCTTAACTACAACCTTTAAAGATCATCTAGTGGCTATAAGAAGGCACTTCTTACTCTGCACATCCAAATCCAAATTCCTGAGCTTCCCTGCCAAGCCTGAAACACCTTCCTTGTTCATTTGGAGCAGTAGTTCTCAATGTGCAGTCCCCAGACTAGCAACATCACCATCACTTGGGAACTTTAAGGAAATGAAAATTCTCAGGGCCCCACCCAGACCTGCAGAATAAAACACTGGGGTTGGGGCCCAGTGACATTTTAAAACTGTGGCCCAAGAATACTACCCATTTAACTGCTCAAGCTAAAACCTAGTTCCCTGAGACCTCCCACTGTGTATTATTTAAAGTCAGTCCATTACTATCCCTACCCATCTAACCTTCTCACCTTCCAAGAAGGTTCACTTTTCTACAACACAACCACTCAGACAACTCTATCCACCAGCATTCCTATCTTCCTCCCTCCCAGTATGTTCTCTCCATTTTGGTAAGACAACAATCCATCACCCTCTGTGTTTCAATCTCAGTATAAACACTCTCCTGTCCCCCAGTGTGCAAATCTGCTTTTTCCCCATCTCACTTCCATCTGCCCTTTCCCTGCATGGCATCCTCTGAATCTTGCAAATTGTCTAGTCATTCTCAAGGCAAGCTTTTCTTTTGCAATACTGACCATATTTTGTATTCATTTTAATTTAGTTTTAGTTTATATGTATGATTATTTGATCACTGCTTTTTTACTACACAAGGGCAGGAATTGTATACATCCCTCTCTCCTTTTTAACATTTCAAGTAATTTTTTTAATTTTTGAATAGATTTAAATTTATAGAAAATTATAAGAACAGGACAGAGGGTTCTCATATACCTCATATCCTGCTTCTCATATTATTAATATCTTATTACTGTACATTTCTCACAATTAATGAACCAATATTGTTGCTACATTATTATTCACTTGAGGTTCATATTTTCTTCAGATTTCCTTAGTTTTTATCCAACGTCATTTTTTCTGTTCCAGGTTCCCATATTACATTTAATTATGTCTCCTTAGGCTCCTCTTGGTCATGACAGTTTCTCAGACTTTCTTTGTTTTTGAAGACCTTGTCAGTTTCAAGTACTGGTCAGATATTTTGTAGAATGTCCTTCAGTTGAGATTTGTATGTTTTCCTCACAATTATACTGGGGTTATTGTTTTCTGGGAACAAGTTCACAGAGGTACAGTGCTATTCTTTTCACATCATATCAAGAATGAATACTATTAACACAATTTATCACAGTTGGATTTGACTATCACCTGGCTGAGGTAGTGTTTGTCAAATTTCTCCACTGTAAAGTCAATTCCCCACCATCCTGAATTTTCATACTGTACTCTTTGGAGGGAAGAAACTATGCACAACTTGTGCCTATGAAGTGGAAAGTTATGTTTAATCTCCTTGAGGATGAAGTATGACATAAATTACTTGAAATTCTTCTGCACAGATTTGTGCATTGGTCTCTCATTTATTTATTTATTTTCCCTTTTATAAGTATATATGAGAAGATGTTTATTTTATACTTTGGGTTATAATCCAACAATATTTTATTTTGTTACTTAAATTGTTCCAGGTTTGGCGATTAGGGGGTCTTTCAGTATGTTTTTTGTTTATTTGCTTGTTTACTTTACTTTATGATACTGCAAAATGGTTAAAAATTCTATACTTCTTATACTAGTCCTACAATCAATCATTTCTCTGAGGAGTCCTGGTTCTTTTTAATGGAGAATGTTATTAGAAACAAAGACCTGGGTACTAGATATGTTCTTTCTTCCTGGGATGTCATTGCTTTAAGATTCACTCAGATGAAAAAGTAGGGAAATGAAGTTATACCTAACCCATGTATATACATATATTTAAAAATATTCCTATTTACAACTATCTGTATCTAAATTAAGCTAAACATGAGTTCATACTGGTATCTCCAACTCTAATCTATTACTAGTTAGCCTCATCTTCTTGTTTGTTTATAAGCCACCATCCAATAGTGAAGAAACTGGTTTTTTTACCATCTGTCAAACATTTACTTAATTGTTCATTTCTATTATACATGTATAGTATTTCAATACATATATTGTTAATCTGTACCCCCATGGGAAACAATTTCATCAACTAAAGTACAGTGCTGATTTTCCCTTCAGTTTAAAAATTCTGTTCATTTCCAAAGTTACATAGGTCAGCACCTATTTTCCACATCCCCTTCAGTGAAATTGTTTTATATATTTGTAATATAATTCAATTATTAGGTCTTAATCTCCATTCTACCATGAGACCACCTACCTCCTAAATAATTGTTTTAAATTACATCCATTATGGTTTCATTCTTTGTGTTGTAAATTTCCATGGGAATCAACAAATGCGGGGTGAAATATATCCACCATTACAGAATAGAGAATAATTTCACCACCTTATGCTTCACCTATTCAAATTTCTTCCCTCCTGGAACTCCTGGTAACCACTGACCCATTTACTATATCTATAGTTTTGCCATCTCCAGAATGTTATACAAACTTGAATACAAAAGTTATGTAACACTTTCAAACTGGCTTCTTTCTTTTAGCAATAGCCATTTAAGATTCATTCATGTATATGTGTGTTTGATAGTTACTCCTTTTGATTGCCAAAGAGTATTCCTTGGTATGGATGTTCCATAGTATGTTTATCCAGTTATCTATTTAAGGATATCTTGATTCCTTCCAATTTTGGGTAATCATGAGTAAAGCTACTATAATAAACATTCCCAGCCTGGATTTTTTTGTTTGATTTTGTGAACATAAGTTTTTTAATTAGTTAGATAAATATCTAGAAATTGGACTGTTGGATTGTAAGGTAAAACTATGTTTGCCTTTGTAAGAAACTTTCAAACTGTCTACCAAAGTAACTGTACCATTTTGCATTCTCATCACCAACAAATGAAAACTTTTGGTGTTCCACAAACTTGCTAGTAATTTTAGCCATTCCAATGGTTGTATAATGATATTTCACTGTTGTTTCCATTTGCATTTTGCTAATAACAAATGATGTTCAGAATCTTTTCATATGCTTACTTGCTATCTACATGCCTTTTTTTTGGTAAGGTGTTTGTTCAGATCCTTTGCCCATTTTTAAAATCAGTTGTTTGTTCTTCCATTGTTAAATTTTAAGGCTTCCTTTTACATAAAGTTCAGTCAGAAATCCTTTATCACATAGTCAGTTTCCAAATATTGTCTACAGTGCAGCTTGTCTTTTCATTCTCTTAATTGTGTCTTTCATAAGCAGGAATTTTGATTTTAATGAAATTCAACTTAATCATTTTTTTCTGTTATTGTGATTTTGAAGTGGTGCTTAAGAATTCATAATCACTGAACACCTAGATCAAATGGATAAATTCTTACAAGTATATCACCTCCCTAACCAACTCAAATAGAGGTAGAAATTCTAAATAGGTCCAAAAAGAAGAGATTGAGGATGCCATCAAAAACTGCCAAAACAAACAAACAAACAAAAACCAGCATCAGTTGGCTTTACTGAGAATTTTAAAAAAATTTAAAAAGAGTTCCGGTAAGATGGCAGAATAGGCAGAAAGCCTGCATAGACCCTCTTCAGTAAAGAAAAGAGGAACCAATTAACACAGATACAGAAGATAATCCTGGACCCTTGAGCCTTGAAGGAAAGGGTATAGAAGTGGACTAAACTCCATCCAGCAGAAGAATTTGCATGAAAATACATAAAAAGGAGATATACGGAGCTGCAGTCGGTCAGCGATCCTGACAGCACAGACAGCTTGGGTAATACCAAGTGGTGGTAGGACATAAGAATTAACCTAAAAATCAGCCCTGCTAACCAGGGACTGCACAGAGGACTGCTCTGGTGGCTGGGGAATAAACAAGGAGGCAGCGAAGAGGACAGCGGGCTGAGCTGTGGACTTTTGTCTGTCCAGAGGGTGCAGCCATTTTGAATGTTTACAAGTGGCTTGACCATTTTGGATATTTAAAGCAAGAGCATTCTCCCTGATTCTCAGGGCTTAAAATCAGGCTCCACTTGGCAGTAACCCCAAGAACATTTTGGACCTGGATGACTAGAAATGTGGGACATTCCCCTTGTTACTCTTATATACCACACCCTCTTGGTGAACAGAGGTGTGGCCATGCCCCACTCCCACCCAACTTCTGGGCCTGTAGAAACTCCATCCCAGTTTGTATGCTCTGACGGAGCCTGGGTAACCTACCCTGCCATCCCCCGATTTTCTGTTTTTTCTTTCTGTTTTCTAGTTTGTTTATATTTGTGCAGTGTAGTAAATTACTTAGTGTGGCTTTTCTACCCATAAGTCTTTATAAACTCCAAGGTGGGAATTGCTATTAGCAACTGAGGAGATCCTGATTGCTGAAGTCGCCCACCTGGGTTATTTCTGTTGGGCGTGGCACAATACAATGTTCCGGGAGGGTCCCACTCTCTCTCACGTGCTTAGAATTCTGATGCTGTGATTGGCTAGTTTGACCACCCTGC
>NW_006921823.1:4076134-4076913 GCF_000298275.1 Orycteropus afer afer | reverse complement strand
CCTAATATATGGCATAAATAGACTATCAAGCATAACTCAAAATGCACAAACAGCAGAAGAGAAACTAGATGATTGAGACCTTCTAAAAATCAAAATTGTATGTGCTACCAAAGACATCTCCAAAAGAGTCAAAAGAGAACCTACAGATTGGGAAAAAAATATTTGGCTATGACATATCTGACAAGGGACTTATCTCTACAATTTATAGAAAACTCCAACACCTCAATAACAAAAACACAAATAATCCAATTAAAAATGGGCAGAAGACATGAATAGACACTTCAGCAAAGAGGATATTCAAGCGGCCAAAAAACATGAAGAAATGCTCATGATCACTAGCCATTAGAAAGATGCAAATCAAAACAACAATGAGATACCATCTTTTTCCAGCACTAGTAGCAAAGTTCAACATGACAGAAAATAATAAATGCTGGGAAGGATAGAGAGATTGGGACTCTCATACACTTTTGGTGGGACAGTAAAATGGTACAAACCACTGTGAAAACAGTATGACAATTCCTTAAAAAGTTGGAATTAGAAATACCATTTGATCCAGCCATTCCATTACTAGGAATATATCCTAAAGAAGTGAGAGCCATGACAAGAACAGACATATGCATACATATGTTCATTGCAGCACTATTTGCAATAGCCAAAAGATGGAAACAACCTAGGTACCCATCAACTGAGGAGTGGATAACCAAACTATGGTACATATACACAACGGAATACTATGCAATGCTAAAGAATAATGTAGAATCTGCAAAACACTGCATAAC
>NW_006921823.1:4072001-4076034 GCF_000298275.1 Orycteropus afer afer | reverse complement strand
TATTGCAGTTTTTTTTCTTCTTCTTTTTCCCTTTTTTCTTTTTTTGGTTACTGTTCCTGTGTGATTACATGGTGGTTTTTTTTTTTTTTTTTTTTTTTTTCCCCATGTGCTTTGACTTTCTTGGTGGTTATTCAATTGTTCTTTTTGTCTAATAGAGTGGAAGAGAGCAACAGTCCCCATACAGAAGAACTACACCCACAACTCCTGCAAATTCACTTACTGAGTGAGTGCCATCACATCCTTTTCCACTAATGGGCCAATGATAAAAACCACCAAGAAAACCTGACTCACCCTTAGCTGCTCTTCACAAACAGTTAACAGAAATCTAAATACAACAATGCAACAATGTCTTGGAGACAACAGACAATCACAATCCACACAAAAAAGCAAGATAAAGTGGTAGAAACAAGGGAGCAGGATACAGACCCAGAATACATCCCTGATGAAGAAGCAGAATTGGAACTCTCTGATAAAGAATTCAATAGAATTATATTTAGGTATCTTCAAAGGATTGAAAGACAGGCCAAAGAAAACCTAGAAGAAATTTGGAAGAAAATACAAGAACAAAATGACAAAATCAATGAAAAATTAAAAATGATTATAAATCTACAGATAGAAATACAGAAGATTAATACTAAGTAGTCAGAAATAGATAACACATTAGAAGGGCAAAGGAGTGGAATCAATGCAGTAGAAAACAGAATTAATGAGATTGAAGACAAATACCTGAATACTTCTTTGGAAAGGGATCAATCAGAAAAACGATTTAAAAAAAATGAAGCAACCCTATGGTTCATGCAGGATACCATCAAAAGGAATAATCTATATGTCACTAGAATTCCCGAACAGAAAGAGAAAAATAAAACCACTGAGAAAACTGTCCATGATGTGTTGGAAGAGAACTTCTCTGATCTGAGGAAAGATGAGAATACATCCATTCAGGAAGTCCAATGAACACAAAACAGGATAGACCCCAAAAGAAAATCACTAAGGCATATCAACATAAAACTCATCAAAATCAAAGACAAAGAAAGAATCATGAAAGCAGCACAGAAAAAACAAAAAATTACTTACAAAGGATAACCAGTAAGAATAAGTTCTGGTTTCTCAGCAGAAACCATGCAAGCAAGAAGACAGTGGGATGGTATATATAAAACCCTAAAAGAAAAAAAAAAAAAAAAAAATTAACCAAGAATTATATACCCAGCAATATTGTCCCTCAAGTATGATGCTGAAATTAGGAGATTTCCAGATAAGCAAAAACTAAGAGAATTTGTTAAAACCAGACCAACCTTACAAGAGATACTAAAAGGAGTCCTTTGAACAGAGAACCAAAAATAGCAAATAACAAATGACCACTAATACACAAGATTACATAACCCAGAAACCACAGCTATGGACATATCCAAAGTAAAATGAGCTTACAAGATTGTAAACAGGGAACCAAACACATCAATTGGCAAGTGAGGACAACTACAAACCAAAAAGAGGAAAAATACTGTGTAGGTACAGAACTTCTAAATGGTGAGGAAGTCAAGAAAGTTGCAAGATAGAATGGACTGTTCCAATCTCAGGGAAAAAAAAATTATAAAACAGAGGATAACTTCAAAGAAAAATGATAAACCTTCACATCACAATTAAAAAGAGGACAAGCACAAATATTCAGCAAATACTACAACAACAGCAAAAAAGGAAATGATAACACAATTCATAAACATAATGAGCTCAGCACAGAAAATAACATGGAACAAAGAAACCAGGGACACCATGAAATGACAGCAACCAATCCATACTTGCCAATAATTACATTGAATGTTAATGGATTAAACACATCACACAAGAGACAGAGGGTTGCACATTGGATAAGAAAACAAAACCCATCAAAATGCTGCCTACAAGAGACACACCTTAGAGACAAAGACAAAAATAGACTAAAAATCAAAGGTTGGAAAAAGATTTATCAAACAAATGGCAACCATAAGAGAGCAGGAGTGACAATATTAATTTCTGATCAAATTGACTTTAAGACAAAAACCACCATTCAAGACAAGGAAGCACATTATATAATGATTAAAGGATCAATTGAACATGAAGATATAACCATAATAAATACCTATGGACCATGGAAATATGGTTATATTTCATGTTATAACCATAATAATATAATAAACCAGACTTTTTTAAAAGAGTTGAAAAGGCAAATAGATAACTCCACAGTCATAGTGGGAGACCTTAATACATCACTTTCAATCAAAGATAGAACAACTGGAAAGAAACTCAACAAAGATGCAGAGGAGCTGAACAATACAATACACCAACTTGATCTTATAGACATCTACAGAGCACTTCGCCCAACAACAGCACAATATACATTCTTCTCCAGTGCACATGGAACATTTTCCATGATAGGCCATAAAGTAAGCCTTAATAAATTTAAAAACATTGAAATACTGCAAAGCATCTTCTCAGATCACAATACTATTAAATTAGAAATCAATAATAGGATGATCAATGGAAAAAGAGTAAACACATGGAAACAGAACAACACCCTCCTTGAGAAAGACTGGATGAGAGAAGAAATAAAATTTGAAATTGAAAAATTCCTTGAATCAAACGAGAATGAAAACACAACATACCAAAATAATTGGGGACACAGCAAAAGCAGTGATCAGAGACCAATTTATAGCAGTAATTGCACACATCAAAAAAGAAGAAAGAGCTAAAATCAACACTTTAAACCAACATCTCCAGCAATTAGAAAAAGAACAGCAAGAAAGGCCTACACTCACCAAAAGAAAAGAAATAATATTCGAGCAGAAATCAATTAAACAGAACATAGAAGGGCAATAGAAAAAATCAACAAGACCAGAAGTTGTTTTTTTAAAAAGATCAATAAAATTGACAAACTGTTGGCAAATTTAACAAAGGAAAAGAGGGAGAGAATACAAATAGCATGGATAAGAAACAAAATGGATGCCATCGCAACAGAACCAACTGAAATAAAACAGATAATACAGGATATATCATAGTATCATAGAATCCAGTTCTTCATAGAACTGTACTCCAACAAATTTGAAAATCTGGAAGAAATGGACAGATTTCTAGAAACACAACACTTACCTAAAGTAACACAGACTGATGTGGAAAAATTGAACAGGTCCATCACAAAAGAAGAAATTGAACAGGTCATCAAAAAATTACAAAAAAAAAAAAGTCCTGGCCCAAATGGTTTCACTGGATAATTCTACCAAACATTCAGAGAAGAACTGATACCAATCCTACTCAAACTATTCCAAAACATACAAAAGAATAGAATCCTCCCTAAGTCATTTTAGGAAGCAAGCATAACCTTGATACCAAACCAGGCAAAGACATCATTCAAAAGAAAAACTACAGTCCAACAGCCCTCATGAATATAGATGCAAAAATTTTCAACAAAATCCTAGCCAACAGACTCCAAGAAAGTATCAAGAAAATCATTCATTATGACCAAGTGGGGTTCATATTAGGTATGCAGGGATGACTCAACATTAGAAAAACAATCAACGTCAAGCACCACATAAATAAAACAATGAAAAGAACCACATGATCATATCAATTGATGCAGAAAAGGCATTTGATAAAATCCAACACCCATTCCTGGCCAAAACTCTCAGCAAAATAGAAATAGAAGGGCATCTATTCCTCAACATAATAAAGGGCATCTATGCAAAACCAACAGCCAACATTATTCTCAATGGAGAGAGACTGAAACCATTCCTCTTGCAAACAGGAACCAGACAAGGATGCCCGGTATCACCACTTCTATCCAACATTGTACTGGAAGTCCTAGCCAGGGCCATAAGGAAAAAAAGGGAAATTAAAGGCATCCAAATTGTTAAAGAAGAAGTCAAACTATCCCTCTTTGCTGATGATATGATCCTATACCTAAAAAGCCAAGAAACTCAGTCAAAAATCTACTGGAACTAATTGAGAGATTTAGCATCATGGCAAGACATAAGATCAACATCCAAAAATCAGTTGGATTCCTCTA